>NW_025048297.1:125000-425000 GCF_018831695.1 Puntigrus tetrazona | reverse complement strand
ATCTTATTAAGCAGTAGTTCGGAGAACAGGGTATCAGTATCGCACAGCGACCACGTTGAAAACTCCATTTCAGCTAAAGTCGATAAAACTCTCGTTTACATGAACAAAGAAGACACAGTTTGGAGTGTTCGCGTTGGCGTGGAGTAGTTTTACGATTTATGAACACGCTTCAAAGATTTAATTTAATTTTGTTCGTGTCAAACAACTTTTAGAAGTCTTAGTTTGTTTGACACGTCATCACGTGACCACGTGATTAGTCGACGGAGTTTCTTTATTCGTGTCAATGGGTGTTTTGTCGCCTTCAGCTGAAATGGACTGTTTAACGTGGTCGTTGTGCGTTACTGAAACTCCGTGTCAGACCCGATAAACCTTTTCTCTCTCCATTTAAAGGAGAGTGGATGTAGTGGACCTTATTTGATCTTATTACAAGCTTAGTAGTTCGGAGAACAGGGTATCAATATCGCTTTAAGACCACGTTGAAAACTCCATTTCAGCTAAAGTCGATAAAAACTCTCGTTTACATGAACAAAGAGACACAGTTTGGAGTGTTCGCGTTGAGCGTGGAGTAGTTTACGATTTATGAACGCGCTTCAAAGATTTAATTTAATTTTGTTGCGTGTCAAACAACTTTTAGAAGTCTTAGTTTGTTTGACACGTCATCACGTGACCACGTGATTAGTCGAACAGGTTTCTTTATTCGTGTCAATGGGTGTTTTTGTCGCCTTCAGCTGGAAATGGACTGTTTAACGTGGTCGTTGTACGTTACTGAAACTCCGTGTCAGACCGATAAAGCTTTTCTCTCTCCATTTAAAGGAAGTGGATGTAGTGGACCTTATTTGATCTTATTAAGCTTAGTAGTTCGGAGAACGGGGGTATCAGTATCGCGCTGGCGACCACGTTGAAAACTCCATTTCAGCTAAAGTCGATAAAAACTCTCGTTTACATGAACAAAGAGACACAGTTTGGAGTGATCGCGTTGAGCGTGGAGTAGTTTACGATTTATGAACGCGCTTCAAAGATTTAATTTAATTTTTGTTCGTGTCAAACAACTTTTAGAAGTCTTAGTTTGTTTGACACGTCATCACGTGACCACGTGATTAGTCGAAGCGAGTTTCTTTATTCGTGTCAATGGGTGTTTTTGTCTCCTTTGGCTGGAAATGGACTGTTTAGCGTGGTGGTTATGCGTTACTGAAACTCCGTGTCAGACCGATAAACCTTTTCTCTCTCCATTTAAAGGAGAGTGGATGTGAGTGGACCTTATTTGATCTTATTACGCTTAGTAGTTCGGGAACAGGGTATCAGTATCGCTTTGGCGACCCGTTGAAAACTCCATTTCAGCTAAAAGTCGATAAAAACTCTCGTTTACATGAACAAAGAGACACAGTTTGGAGTGATCGCGTTGGCGTGGAAGTAGATTTACGATTTATGAACACGCTTCAAAAGATTTTATTTAATTTTGTTCGTGTCAAACAACTTTTAGAAGTCTTAGTTTGTTTTGACACGTCATCACGTGACCACGTGATTAGTCGAACAGTTTCTTTATTCGTGTCAATGGGTGTTTTGTGTCCTTTGGCTGAAATGGACTGTTTAACGCATTGGTCGTTGTGCGTTACTGAAACTCCGTGTCAGACCCGATAAACCTTTTCTCTCTCCATTTAAAGGAGAGTGGATGTAGTGGACCTTATTTGATCTTATTAAGCTTAGTAGTTCGGAGAACAGGGTATCAGTATCGCTTTGCGACCACGTTGAAAACTCCATTTCAGCTAAAGTCGATAAAAACTCTCGTTTACATGAACAAAAGAGACACAGTTTGGAGTGTTCGCGTTGAGCGTGGAAGTAGTTTTACGATTTATGAACACGCTTCAAAGATTTAATTTAATTTTGTTCGTGTCAAACAACTTTTAGAAGTCTTAGTTTGTTTGACACGTCATCACGTGACCACGTGATTAGTCCAACGGAGTTTCTTTATTCGTGTCAATGGGTGTTTTTGTGTCCTTTAGCTGGAAATGGACTGTTTAACGTGGTGGTCGTTGTGCGTTACTGAAACTCCGTGTCAGACCGATAAACCTTTTCTCTCTCCATTTTAAAGGAGAGTGGATGTAGTGGACCTTATTTGATCTTATTAAGCTTAGTAGTTCGGAGAACAGGGTATCAGTATCGCACAGCGACCACGTTGAAAACTCCATTTCAGCTAAATTCGATAAAAACTCGTTTACATGAACAAAGAGACACAGTTTGGAGTGTTCGCGTTGAGCGTGGAGTAGTTTTACGATTTATGAACACGCTTCAAAGATTTAATTTAATTTTGTTGGTGTCAAACAACTTTTAGAAGTCTTAGTTTGTTTGACGTCGTCATCACGTGACCACGTGATTAGTCGAAACAGTTTCTTTATTAAGTGTCAATGGGTGTTTTGTCGCCTTTGGCTGAAATGGACTGTTTAACGTGGTGGATTTATGCGTTACTGAAACTCCGTGTCAGACCGATAAACCTTTTCTCTCTCCATTTTAAAGGAGAGTGGATGTAGTGGACCTTATTTGATCTTATTAAGCAGTAGTTAGGAGAACAGGGGGTATCAGTGT
Organism: Puntigrus tetrazona; assembly: GCF_018831695.1. Taxonomy (NCBI): domain Eukaryota; kingdom Metazoa; phylum Chordata; class Actinopteri; order Cypriniformes; family Cyprinidae; genus Puntigrus; species Puntigrus tetrazona. The sequence continues at coordinate 422,420 of NW_025048297.1, read as the reverse complement.
CGCACAGCGACCACGTTGAAAACTCCATTTCAGCTAAAGTCGATAAAAACTCTCGTTTACATGAACAAAGAGACACAGTTTGGAGTGTTCGCGTTGAGCGTGGAGTAGTTTTACGATTTATGAACACGCTTCAAAGATTTAATTTAATTTTGTTGGTGTCAAACAACTTTTAGAAGTCTTAGTTTGTTTGACACGTCATCGCGTGACCACGTGATTAGTCGAAACGAGTTTCTTTTTTCGTGTCAATGGGTGTTTTTGTCGCCTTCAGCTGGAAATGGACTGTTTAACGTGGTCGTTGTACGTTACTGAAACTCCGTGTCAGACCGATAAACCTTTTCTCTCTCCATTTAAAGGAGAGTGGATGTGGTGGACCTTATTTGATCTTATTAAGCTTAGTAGTTGGAGAACAGGGTATCAATATCGCTTTGGCGACCACGTTGAAAACTCCATTTCAGCTAAAGTCGATAAAAACTCTCGTTTACATGAACAAAGAGACACAGTTTGGAGTGTTCGCGTTGGCGTGGAGTAGTTTTCACGATTTATGAACACGCTTCAAAGATTTAATTTAAATTTGTTAGTGTCAAACAACTTTTAGAAGTCTTAGTTTGTTTGACACGTCATCACGTGACCACGTGATTAGTCGAACGGAGTTTCTTTATTCGTGTCAATGGGTGTTTTTGTCGCCTTTGGCTGGAAATGGACTGTTTAACGTGGTCGTTGTACGTTACTGAAACTCCGTGTCAGACCGATAAACCTTTTCTCTCTCCATTTAAAAGGAGAGTGGATGTAGTGGACCTTATTTGATCTTATTAAACAGTAGTTCGGAGAACAGGGTATCAATATCGCTTTGCGACCACGTTGAAAACTCCATTTCAGCTAAAGTCGATAAAAACTCTCGTTTACATGAACAAAGAGACACAGTTTGGAGTGTTCGCGTTGGCGTGGAGTAGTTTTACGATTTATGAACACGCTTCAAAGATTTAATTTAATTTTGTTCGTGTCAAACAACTTTTAGAAGTCTTAGTTGTTTGACACGTCATCACGTGACCACGTGATTAGTCGAACAGAGTTTCTTTATTCGTGTCAATGGGTGTTTTTGTGTCCTTTAGCTGGAAATGGACTGTTTAACGTGGTCGTTGTACGTTACTGAAACTCCGTGTCAGACCGATAAACCTTTTCTCTCTCCATTTAAAGGAGAGTGGATGTGGTGGACCTTATTTGATCTTATTAAGCTTAGTAGTTGGAGAACAGGGTATCAGTATCGCTTTGGCGACCACGTTGAAAACTCCATTTCAGCTAAAGTCGATAAAAACTCTCGTTTACATGAACAAAGAGACACAGTTTGGAGTGATCGCGTTGAGCTTGGAGTAGTTTTACGATTTATGAACACGCTTCAAAGATTTAATTTAATTTTGTTGGTGTCAAACAACTTTTAGAAGTCTTAGTTTGTTTGACACGTCATCACGTGACCACGTGATTAGTCGAACGGAGTTTCTTTATTCGTGTCAATGGGTGTTTTTGTCTCCTTCAGCTGGAAATGGACTGTTTAACGTGGTCGTTGTACGTTACTGAAACTCCGTGTCAGACCGATAAACCTTTTCTCTCTCCATTTAAAGGAGAGTGGATGTGGTGGACCTTATTTGATCTTATTCGCTTAGTAGTTCGGAGAACAGGGTATCAGTATCGCACAGCGACCACGTTGAAAACTCCATTTCAGCTAAAGTCGATAAAAACTCGTTTACATGAACAAAGAGACACAGTTTGGAGTGTTCGCGTTGAGCGTGGAGTAGTTTTACGATTTATGAACACGCTTCAAAAGATTTAATTTAATTTTGTTGGTGTCAAACAACTTTTAGAAGTCTTAGTTTGTTTGACACGTCATCACGTGACCACGTGATTAGTCGAACAGAGTTTCTTTATTAAGTGTCAATGGGTGTTTTTGTCTCCTTTGGCTGGAAATGGACTGTTTAAGCGTGGTCGTTGTACGTTACTGAAACTCCGTGTCAGACCGATAAACCTTTTCTCTCTCCATTTAAAGGAGAGTGGATGTGGTGGACCTTATTTGATCTTATTTGCTTAGTAGTTCGGAGAACAGGGTATCAGTATCGCTGGCGACCACGTTGAAAACTCCATTTCAGCTAAAGTCGATAAAACTCTCGTTTACATGAACAAAGAGACACAGTTTGGAGTGTTCGCGTTGGCGTGGAGTAGTTTCACGATTTATGAACACGCTTCCAAAGATTTAATTTAATTTTGTTGGTGTCAAACAACTTTTAGAAGTCTTAGTTTGTTTGACACGTCATCACGTGACCACGTGATTAGTCGAGCGGAGTTTCTTTATTCGTGTCAATGGGTGTTTTTGTCGCCTTCAGCTGGAAATGGACTGTTTAACGTGGTCGTTGTACGTTACTGAAACTCCGTGTCAGACCGATAAACCTTTTCTCTCTCCATTTAAAGGAGAGTGGATGTAGTGGACCTTATTTGATCTTATTCGCTTAGTAGTTCGGAGAACAGGGTATCAGTATCGCTTTTAGCGACCACGTTGAAAACTCCATTTCAGCTAAAGTCGATAAAAACTCTCGTTTACATGAACAAAGAGACACAGTTTGGAGTGTTCGCGTTGAGCGTGGAGTAGTTCACGATTTATGAACACGCTTCAAAGATTTAATTTAATTTTGTTCGTGTCAAACAACTTTTAGAAGTCTTAGTTTGTTTGACACGTCATCGCGTGACCACGTGATTAGTCGAACAGAGTTTCTTTATTCGTGTCAATGGGTGTTTTTTGTGCCTTCAGCTGGAAATGGACTGTTTAACGTGGTGGTTGTGCGTTACTGAAACTCCGTGTCAGACCGATAAACCTTTTCTCTCTCCATTTAAAGGAGAGTGGATGTAGTGGACCTTATTTGATCTTATTAATTTTTGCTTAGTAGTTAGGAGAACAGGGTATCAGTATCGCTTTGGCGACCCGTTGAAAACTCCATTTCAGCTAAAGTCGATAAAAAACTCGTTTACATGAACAAAGAGACACAGTTTGGAGTGTTCGCGTTGGCGTGGAGTAGTTTTTACGATTTATGAACACGCTTCAAAGATTTAATTTAATTTTGTTCGTGTCAAACAACTTTTAGAAGTCTTAGTTTGTTTGACACGTCATCCGCGTGACCACGTGATTAGTCGAGCGGAGTTTCTTTATTCGTGTCAATGGGTGTTTTTGTGTCCTTCAGCTGAAATGGACTGTTTAAGCGTGGTCGATTTATGCGTTACTGAAACTCCGTGTCAGACCGATAAACCTTTTCTCTCTCCATTTAAAGGAGAGTGGATGTAGTGGACCTTATTTGATCTTATTAAACAGTAGTTAGAGAACAGGGTATCAGTATCGCACAGCGACCACGTTGAAAACTCCATTTCAGCTAAAGTCGATAAAAACTCTCGTTTACATGAACAAAGAGACACAGTTTGGAGTGTCGCGTTGGCGTGGAGTAGTTTCACGATTTATGAACACGCTTCAAAGATTTAATTTAATTTTGTTGGTGTCAAACAACTTTTAGAAGTCTTAGTTTGTTTGACACGTCATCACGTGACCACGTGATTAGTCGAAGCGGAGTTTCTTTATTCGTGTCAATGGGTGTTTTGTAAGCCTTTGGCTGGAAATGGACTGTTTAACGTGGTCGTTATGCGTTACTGAAACTCCGTGTCAGACCGATAAACCTTTTCTCTCTCCATTTAAAGGAAAGTGGATGTAGTGGACCTTATTTGATCTTATTAAGCTTAGTAGTTCGGAGAACAGGGTATCAGTATCGCACAGCGTCCACGTTGAAAACTCCATTTCAGCTAAAAGTCGATAAAAACTCTCGTTTACATGAACAAAGAGACACAGTTTGGAGTGATCGCGTTGAGCGTGGAGTAGTTTTACGATTTATGAACACGCTTCAAAAGATTTAATTTAATTTTGTTCGTGTCAAACAACTTTTAGAAGTCTTAGTTTGTTTGACACGTCATCCGTGACCACGTGATTAGTCGAAGCGGAGTTTCTTTATTCGTGTCAATGGGTGTTTTTATCGCCTTCGGCTGGAAATGGACTGTTTAGCGTGGTCGTTATGCGTTACTGAAACTCCGTGTCAGACCCGATAAACCTTTTCTCTCTCCATTTAAAGGAGAGTGGATGTGAGTGGACCTTATTTGATCTTATTCGGCTTAGTAGTTGAGGAGAACAGGGTATCAGTATCGCTTTTAGCGACCACGTTGAAAACTCCATTTCAGCTAAAGTCGATAAAAACTCGTTTACATGAACAAAGAGACACAGTTTGGAGTGTTCGCGTTGGCGTGGAGTAGTTTTCACGATTTATGAACACGCTTCAAAGATTTAATTTAATTTTGTTTCGTGTCAAACAACTTTTAGAAGTCTTAGTTTGTTTGACGTCATCACGTGACCACGTGATTAGTCCAAACGGAGTTTCTTTATTCGTGTCAATGGGTGTTTTTGTCGCCTTCGGCTGGAAATGGACTGTTTAATGTGGTCGTTGTCGTTACTGAAACTCCGTGTCAGACCGATAAACCTTTTCTCTCTCCATTTAAAGGAGAGTGGATGTGGGTGGACCTTATTTGATCTTATTACGCTTAGTAGTTCGGAGAACAGGGTATCAATATCGCACAGCGACCACGTTGAAAACTCCATTTCAGCTAAAGTCGATAAAAACTCTCGTTTACATGAACAAAGAGACACAGTTTGGAGTGATCGCGTTGAGCGTGGAGTAGTTTTACGATTTATGAACACGCTTCAAAGATTTAATTTAATTTTGTTGGTGTCAAACAACTTTTAGAAGTCTTAGTTTGTTTGACACGTCATCACGTGACCACGTGATTAGTCGAAGCGGAGTTTCTTTATTCGTGTCAATGGGTGTTTTTGTCGCCTTTAGCTGGAAATGGACTGTTTAACGTGGTCGTTATACGTTACTGAAACTCCGTGTCAGACCCGATAAACCTTTTCTCTCTCCATTTAAAGGAGAGTGGATGTAGTGGACCTTATTTGATCTTATTCGCTTAGTAGTTAGGAGAACAGGGTATCAGTATCGCTGCAAGCGACCACGTTGAAAACTCCATTTCAGCTAAAGTCGATAAAAACTCTCGTTTACATGAACAAAGAGACACAGTTTGGAGTGTTCGCGTTGGCGTGGAGTAGTTTTACGATTTATGAACGCGCTTCAAAAGATTTAATTTAATTTTGTTGGTGTCAAACAACTTTTAGAAGTCTTAGTTTGTTTGACACGTCATCACGTGACCACGTGATTAGTCGAAGCGCAGTTTCTTTATTCGTGTCAATGGGTGTTTTTGTGTCCTTCAGCTGGAAATGGACTGTTTAACGTGGTGCGTTTATCACGTTACTGAAACTCCGTGTCAGACCGATAAACCTTTTCTCTCTCCATTTAAAGGAGAGTGGATGTAGTGGACCTTATTTGATCTTATTAAACAGTAGTTCGGAGAACAGGGTATCAATGTCGCACAGCGACACGTTGAAAACTCCATTTCAGCTAAAAGTCGATAAAAACTCTCGTTTACATGAACAAAGAGACACAGTTTGGAGTGTTCGCGTTGAAGCGTGGAGTAGTTTTACGATTTATGAACGCGCTTCAAAGATTTAATTTAATTTTGTTCGTGTCAAACAACTTTTAGAAGTCTTAGTTTGTTTGACACGTCATCACGTGACCACGTGATTAGTCGGGCAGAGTTTCTTTATTCGTGTCAATGGGTGTTTTTGTCGCCTTCGGCTGGAAATGGACTGTTTAACGTGGTCGTTGTACGTTACTGAAACTCCGTGTCAGACCGATAAACCTTTTCTCTCTCCATTTAAAGGAGAGTGGATGTGGTGGACCTTATTTGATCTTATTAAACTTAGTAGTTCGGAGAACAGGGTATCAGTATCGCTGGCGACACGTTGAAAACTCCATTTCAGCTAAAGTCGATAAAAACTCTCGTTTACATGAACAAAGAGACACAGTTTGGAGTGTTCGCGTTGGCGTGGAGTAGTTTACGATTTATGAACACGCTTCAAAAGATTTAATTTAATTTTGTTCGTGTCAAACAACTTTTAGAAGTCTTAGTTTGTTTGACACGTCATCACGTGACCACGTGATTAGTCGAGCAGAGTTTCTTTATTCGTGTCAATGGGTGTTTTTGTCGCCTTCAGCTGAAATGGACTGTTTAACGTGGTCGTTGTGCGTTACTAAAATTCCGTGTCAGACCGATAAACCTTTTCTCTCTCCATTTAAAGGAGAGTAGATGTGGTGGACCTTATTTGATCTTATTAAGCTTAGTAGTTAGGAGAACAGGGTATCAGTATCGCTGGCGACCACGTTGAAAACTCCATTTCAGCTAAAGTCGATAAAAACTCTCGTTTTACATGAACAAAGAGACACAGTTTGGAGTGTTAGCGTTGGCGTGGAGTAGTTTTCACGATTTATGAACACGCTTCAAAGATTTAATTTAATTTTGTTGGTGTCAAACAACTTTTAGAAGTCTTAGTTTGTTTGACACGTCATCACGTGACCACGTGATTAGTCGAACGGAGTTTCTTTATTCGTGTCAATGGGTGTTTTTGTGTCCTTTAGCTGGAAATGGACTGTTTAACGTGGTCGTTATGCACGTTACTGAAACTCCGTGTCAGACCGATAAACCTTTTCTCTCTCCATTTAAAGGACAGTGGATGTAGTGGACCTTATTTGATCTTATTCGCTTAGTAGTTCGGAGAACAGGGTATCAGTATCGCTGGCGACCGTTGAAAACTCCATTTCAGCTAAAAGTCGATAAAACTCTCGTTTACATGAACAAAGAGACACAGTTTGGAGTGATCGCGTTGGCGTGGAGTAGTTTCACGATTTATGAACACGCTTCAAAGATTTAATTTAATTTTGTTAAGTGTCAAACAACTTTTAGAAGTCTTAGTTTGTTTGACCGTCATCACGTGACCACGTGATTAGTCGAAGCAGTTTCTTTATTCGTGTCAATGGGTGTTTTGTCGCCTTCGGCTGGAAATGGACTGTTTAACGTGGTCGTTGTACGTTACTGAAACTCCGTGTCAGACCCGATAAACCTTTTCTCTCTCCATTTTAAAGGAGAGTGGATGTAGTGGACCTTATTTGATCTTATTCGCTTAGTAGTTCGGAGAACAGGGTATCAGTATCGCACAGCGACCACGTTGAAAACTCCATTTCAGCTAAAGTCGATAAAAACTCTCGTTTACATGAACAAAGAGACACAGTTTGGAGTGTTCGCGTTGAGCGTGGAGTAGTTTTACGATTTATGAACACGCTTCAAAGATTTAATTTAATTTTGTTCGTGTCAAACAACTTTTAGAAGTCTTAGTTTGTTTGACACGTCATCACATGACCACGTGATTAGTCCAACGGAGTTTCTTTATTCGTGTCAATGGGTGTTTTTGTGTCCTTTAGCTGGAAATGGACTGTTTAACGTGGTCGTTGTACGTTACTGAAACTCCGTGTCAGACCGATAAACCTTTTCTCTCTCCATTTAAAGGAGAGTGGATGTGGTGGACCTTATTTGATCTTATTCGCTTAGTAGTTCGGAGAACAGGGTATCAGTGTCGCTGCGACGCCACGTTGAAAACTCCATTTCAGCTAAAGTCGATAAAAACTCTCGTTTACATGAACAAAGAGACACAGTTTGGAGTGTTCGCGTTGGCGTGGAGTAGTTTACGATTTATGAACACGCTTCAAAGATTTAATTTAATTTTGTTGGTGTCAAACAACTTTTAGAAGTCTTAGTTTGTTTGACACGTCATCACGTGACCACGTGATTAGTCGAACAGGTTTCTTTATTCGTGTCAATGGGTGTTTTTGTCGCCTTTCAGCTGGAAATGGACTGTTTAGCGTGGTCGTTATGCGTTACTGAAACTCCGTGTCAGACCGATAAACCTTTTCTCTCTCCATTTAAAGGAGAGTGGATGTAGTGGACCTTATTTGATCTTATTAGCTTAGTAGTTCGGAGAACAAGAATTATCAGTATCTTTGGCGACACGTTGAAAACTCCATTTCAGCTAAAGTCGATAAAAACTCTCGTTTACATGAACAAAGAGACACAGTTTGGAGTGTTCGCGTTGGCGTGGAGTAGTTTTACGATTTATGAATGCGCTTCAAAAGATTTAATTTAATTTTGTTCGTGTCAAACAACTTTTAGAAGTCTTAGTTTGTTTGACACGTCATCACGTGACCACGTGATTAGTCGAACAGAGTTTCTTTATTCGTGTCAATGGGTGTTTTGTCGCCTTTGGCTGAAATGGACTGTTTAACGTGGTGGTTATACGTTACTGAAACTCCGTGTCAGACCGATAAACCTTTTCTCTCTCCATTTAAAGGAGAGTGGATGTAGTGGACCTTATTTGATCTTATTACCGGCTTAGTAGTTCGGAGAACAGGGTATCAGTATCGCGCTGGCGACCACGTTGAAAACTCCATTTCAGCTAAAGTCGATAAAAACTCTCGTTTACATGAACAAAGAGACACAGTTTGGAGTGTTCGCGTTGGCGTGGAGTAGTTTTCGATTTATGAACACGCTTCAAAGATTTAATTTAATTTTGTTCGTGTCAAACAACTTTTAGAAGTCTTAGTTTGTTTGACACGTCATCACGTGACCACGTGATTAGTCAAGCTGGAGTTTCTTTATTCGTGTCAATGGGTGTTTTGTGTCCTTCTGGCTGGAAATGGACTGTTTAACGTGGTGGATTTATGCGTTACTGAAACTCCGTGTCAGACCGATAAACCTTTTCTCTCTCCATTTAAAGGAGAGTGGATGTAGTGGACCTTATTTGATCTTATTAAAGCTTAGTAGTTAGGAGAACAGGGTATCAGTATCTTTAGCGACCACGTTGAAAACTCCATTTCAGCTAAAGTCGATAAAAACTCTCGTTTACATGAACAAAGAGACACAGTTTGGAGTGTTCGCGTTGGCGTGGAGTAGTTTTACGATTTATGAACATACGCTTCAAAGATTTAATTTAATTTTTGTTACGTGTCAAACAACTTTTTAGAAGTCTTAGTTTGTTTGACACGTCATCGCAATGTGACCACGTGATTAGTCGAAGCAGGTTTCTTTATTCGTGTCAATGGGTGTTTTTGTCGCCTTCAGCTGGAAATGGACTGTTTAACGTGGTCGTTTATACGTTACTGAAACTCCGTGTCAGACCGATAAACCTTTTCTCTCTCCATTTAAAGGAGAGTGGATGTAGTGGACCTTATTTGATCTTATTAAGCAGTAGTTCGGAGAACAGGGTATCAGTATCTTTTAGCGACCACGTTGAAAACTCCATTTCAGCTAAAGTCGATAAAACTCTCGTTTACATGAACAAAGAGACACAGTTTGGAGTATTACGCGTTGGCGTGGAGTAGTTTACGATTTATGAACACGCTTCAAAGATTTAATTTAATTTTGTTCGTGTCAAACAACTTTTAGAAGTCTTAGTTTGTTTGACACGTCATCACGTGACCACGTGATTAGTCGAAACGACGGAGTTTCTTTATTCGTGTCAATGGGTGTTTTGTCGCCTTCAGCTGGAAATGGACTGTTTAACGTGGTGCGTTATCGTTACTAAAACTCCGTGTCAGACCGATAAAGCTTTTCTCTCTCCATTTAAAGGAAGTGGATGTAGTGGACCTTATTTGATCTTATTGCTTAGTAGTTCGGAGAACAGGGTATCAGTATCGCTTTGGCGACCACGTTGAAAACTCCATTTCAGCTAAAGTCGATAAAACTCTCGTTTACATGAACAAAGAGACACAGTTTGGAGTGTTACGCGTTGGCGTGGAGTAGTTTACGATTTATGAACACGCTTCAAAGATTTAATTTAATTTTGTTCGTGTCAAACAACTTTTAGAAGTCTTAGTTTGTTTGACACGTCATCACGTGACCACGTGATTAGTCGAGCAGAGTTTCTTTATTCGTGTCAATGTGGGTGTTTTGTCGCCTTCGGCTGGAAATGGACTGTTTAACGTGGTCGTTGTGCGTTACTGAAACTCCGTGTCAGACCGATAAACCTTTTCTCTCTCCATTTAAAGGAGAGTGGATGTGGTGGACCTTATTTGATCTTATTCGCTTAGTAGTTCGGAGAACAGGGTATCAGTATCGCACAGCGACCACGTTGAAAACTCCATTTCAGCTAAAGTCGATAAAAACTCTCGTTTACATGAACAAAGAGACACAGTTTGGAGTGTTCGCGTTGGCGTGGGAGTAGTTTACGATTTATGAACACGCTTCAAAGATTTAATTTAATTTTGTTAGGTGTCAAACAACTTTTAGAAGTCTTAGTTTGTTTGACACGTCATCACGTGACCACGTGATTAGTCCGAACGGAGTTTCTTTTTTCGTGTCAATGGGTGTTTTTGTCGCCTTCAGCTGGAAATGGACTGTTTAACGTGGTCGTTATACGTTACTAAAACTCCGTGTCAGACCGATAAACCTTTTTCTCTCCATTTAAGGAGAGTGGATGTAGTGGACCTTATTTGATCTTATTAAGCAGTAGTTAGGAGAACAGGGTATCAGTATCGCACAGCGACCACGTTGAAAACTCCATTTCAGCTAAATTCGATAAAAACTCGTTTACATGAACAAAGAGACACAGTTTGGAGTGATCGCGTTGGCGTGGAGTAGTTTACGATTTATGAACACGCTTCAAAGATTTAATTTAATTTTGTTCGTGTCAAACAACTTTTAGAAGTCTTAGTTTGTTTGACGTCATCTGTGACCACGTGATTAGTCGAACAGGTTTCTTTATTCGTGTCAATGGGTGTTTTTGTCGCCTTCAGCTGAAATGGACTGTTTAACGTGGTCGTTGTACGTTACTGACACTCCGTGTCAGACCGATAAACCTTTTCTCTCTCCATTTAAAGGAGAGTGGATGTGGTGGACCTTATTTGATCTTATCCGCTTAGTAGTTCGGAGAACAGGGTATCAGTATCGTTTAAGCGACCACGTTGAAAACTCCATTTCAGCTAAAGTCGATAAAACTCTCGTTTACATGAACAAGGACACAGTTTGGAGTGTTTAGCGTTGGCGTGGAGTGATTCACGATTTATGAACTGCGCTTCAAGATTTAATTTAAGTCAAACAACTTTTAGAAGTCTTAGTTTGTTTGACGTCATCACGTGACACGTGATTAGTCCGAACGGAGTTTCTTTATTCGTGTCAATGGGTGTTTTTGTCGCCTTCAGCTGGAAATGGACTGTTTAGCGTGGTGGTTATGCGTTACTGAAACTCCGTGTCAGACCGATAAACCTTTTCTCTCTCCATTTAAAGGAGAGTGGATGTAGTGGACCTTATTTGATCTTATTCGCTTAGTAGTTCGGAGAACAGGGTATCAGTGCTCGCTGGCGACCGTTGAAAACTCCATTTCAGCTAAAGTCGATAAAAACTCTCGTTTACATGAACAAAGAGACACAGTTTGGAGTGTTCGCGTTGAGCGTGGAGTAGTTTTACGATTTATGAACACGCTTCAAAGATTTAATTTAATTTTGTTGGTGTCAAACAACTTTTAGAAGTCTTAGTTTGTTTGACACGTCATCACGTGACCACGTGATTAGTCGAACGAGTTTCTTTATTCGTGTCAATGGGTGTTTTTGTCGCCTTCAGCTGGAAATGGACTGTTTAACGTGGTCGTTGTACGTTACTGAAACTCCGTGTCAGACCGATAAACCTTTTCTCTCTCCATTTAAAGGAGAGTGGATGTAGTGGACCTTATTTGATCTTATTCGCTTAGTAGTTCGGAGAACAGGGGTATCAGTATCGCTTTGGCGACCACGTTGAAAACTCCATTTCAGCTAAAGTCGATAAAAACTCGTTTACATGAACAAAGAGACACAGTTTGGAGTGTTCGCGTTGGCGTGGAGTAGTTTCGATTTATGAACCACGCTTCAAAGATTTTATTTAATTTTGTTCGTGTCAAACAACTTTTAGAAGTCTTAGTTTGTTTGACTGCGTCATCCGCGTGACCACGTGATTAGTCGAACAGAGTTTCTTTATTCGTGTCAATGGGTGTTTTTGTCGCCTTCAGCTGAAATGGACTGTTTAACGTGGTCGTTATGCGTTACTGAAACTCCGTGTCAGACCGATAAACCTTTTCTCTCTCCATTTAAAGGAGAGTGGATGTAGTGGACCTTATTTGATCTTATTCGCAGTAGTTCGGAGAACAGGGTATCAGTATCGCTTTGGCGACCGTTGAAAACTCCATTTCAGCTAAAGTCGATAAAACTCTCGTTTACATGAACAAAGAGACACAGTTTGGAGTGTTCGCGTTGGCGTGGAGTAGTTTTTACGATTTATGAACACGCTTCAAAGATTTAATTTAATTTTGTTCGTGTCAAACAACTTTTTAGAAGTCTTAGTTTGTTTGACACGTCATCACGTGACCACGTGATTAGTCGAACAGGTTTCTTTATTCGTGTCAATGGGTGTTTTTGTGGCCTTCAGCTGGAAATGGACTGTTTAACGTGGTCGTTATGCGTTACTGAAACTCCGTGTCGAACCGATAAACCTTTTCTCTCTCCATTTAAAAAGGAGAGTGGATGTGAGTGGACCTTATTTGATCTTATTAAACTTAGTAGTTCGGAGAACAGGGTATCAGTATCGCTTTAGCGACCACGTTGAAAACTCCATTTCAGCTAAAGTCGATAAAAACTCTCGTTTACATGAACAAAGAGACACAGTTTGGAGTGTTCGCGTTGAGCGTGGAAGTAGTTTCGATTTATGAACACGCTTCAAAGATTTAATTTAATTTTGTTCGTGTCAAACAACTTTTAGAAGTCTTAGTTTGTTTGACACGTCATCACGTGACCACGTGATTAGTCGAACAGTTTCTTTTTTCGTGTCAATGGGTGTTTTGTCGCCTTCGGCTGGAAATGGACTGTTTAACGTGGTCGTTGTGCGTTACTGAAACTCCGTGTCAGACCGATAAACGTTTTTCTCTCTCCATTTAAAGGAGAGTGGATGTAGTGGACCTTATTTGATCTTATTAAGCTTAGTAGTTAGGAGAACAGGGTATCAGTATCGCACAGCGACCACGTTGAAAACTCCATTTCAGCTAAAGTGGATAAAAACTCTCGTTTACATGAACAAAGAGACACAGTTTGGAGTGTTCGCGTTGGCGTGGAGTAGATTTTACGATTTATGAACACGCTTCAAAGATTTAATTTAATTTTGTTCGTGTCAAACAACTTTTAGAAGTCTTAGTTTGTTTGACACGTCATCACAATGACCACGTGATTAGTCGAACGGAGTTTCTTTATTCGTGTCAATGGGTGTTTTGTCGCCTTCAGCTGGAAATGGACTGTTTAACGTGGTGGTTATGCGTTACTGAAACTCCGTGTCAGACCGATAAACCTTTTCTCTCTCCATTTTAAAGGAGAGTGGATGTAGTGGACCTTATTTGATCTTATTAAGCAGTAGTTCGGAGAACAGGGTATCAGTATCGCACAGCGACCGTTGAAAACTCCATTTCAGCTAAAGTCGATAAAAACTCTCGTTTACATGAACAAAGAGACACAGTTTGGAGTGTTCGCGTTGAGCGTGGAGTAGTTTTACGATTTATGAACACGCTTCAAAGATTTAATTTAATTTTTTGTTCGTGTCAAACAACTTTTTAGAAGTCTTAGTTTGTTTGACACGTCATCACGTGACCACGTGATTAGTCGAACGGAGTTTCTTTATTCGTGTCAATGGGTGTTTTTGTCGCCTTCAGCTGAAATGGACTGTTTAGCGTGAAGTGGTTATGCGTTACTAAAACTCCGTGTCAGACCGATAAAGCTTTTCTCTCTCCATTTAAAGGAGAGTGGATGTGGTGGACCTTATTTGATCTTATTAAGCAGTAGTTAGGAGAACAGGGTATCAGTATCGCAGCGACCACGTTGAAAACTCCATTTCAGCTAAAGTCGATAAAAACTCTCGTTTACATGAACAAAGAGACACAGTTTGGAGTGTTAGCGTTGGCGCTTGGAGTAGTTTTACGATTTATGAACACGCTTCAAAGATTTAATTTAATTTTGTTGTCGTGTCAAACAACTTTTAGAAGTCTTAGTTTGTTTGACACGTCATCACGTGACCACGTGATTAGTCGAACAGAGTTTCTTTTATACCGTGTCAATGGGTGTTTTGTCAAGCCTTCGGCTGGAAATGGACTGTTTAACGTGGTCGTTATGCGTTACTGAAACTCCGTGTCAGACCGATAAACCTTTTCTCTCTCCATTTAAAGGAGAGTGGATGTGGTGGACCTTATTTGATCTTATTCGCTTAGTAGTTCGGAGAACAGGGTATCAGATGTCGCTGGCGACCACGTTGAAAACTCCATTTCAGCTAAAGTCGATAAAAACTCTCGTTTACATGAACAAAGAGACACAGTTTGGAGTGTTCGCGTTGGCGTGGAGTAGTTTACGATTTATGAACACGCTTCAAAGATTTAATTTAATTTTGTTCGTGTCAAACAACTTTTAGAAGTCTTAGTTTGTTTGACGTCATCACGTGACCACGTGATTAGTCGAACGGAGTTTCTTTATTCGTGTCAATGGGTGTTTTTGTCGCCTTCGGCTGGAAATGGACTGTTTAACGTGGTCGTTGTACGTTACTAAAACTCCGTGTCAGACCGATAAAGCTTTTCTCTCTCCATTTAAAGGAGAGTGGATGTGGTGGACCTTATTTGATCTTATTCGCTTAGTAGTTCGGGGGAACAGGGTATCAGTATCGCACAGCGACCACGTTGAAAACTCCATTTCAGCTAAAGTCGATAAAAACTCTCGTTTACATGAACAAAGAGACACAGTTTGGAGTGTTCGCGTTGGCGTGGAGTAGTTTTCGATTTATGAACGCGCGCTTCAAGATTTAATTTAATTTTGTTCGTGTCAAACAACTTTTAGAAGTCTTAGTTTGTTTGACACGTCATCACGTGACCACGTGATTAGTCTGAACGGAGTTTCTTTATTCGTGTCAATGGGTGTTTTTGTCGCCTTCAGCTGGAAATGGACTGTTTAACGTGGTCGTTATACGTTACTAAAACTCCGTGTCAGAACGATAAAGCTTTTCTCTCTCCATTTAAAGGAGAGTGGATGTGGTGGACCTTATTTGATCTTATTCGCTTAGTAGTTCGGAGAACAGGGTATCAGTATCGCTGGCGACCACGTTGAAAACTCCATTTCAGCTAAAGTGTGATAAAAACTCTCGTTTACATGAACAAAGAGACACAGTTTGGAGTGTTCGCGTTGGCGTATGGAGTAGTTTTACGATTTATGAACACGCTTCGAAGATTTAATTTAATTTTGTTAAGTGTCAAACAACTTTTAGAAGTCTTAGTTTGTTTGACACGTCATCACGTGACCACGTGATTAGTCCGAACAGAGTTTCTTTATTCGTGTCAATGGGTGTTTTGTCGCCTTCGGCTGAAATGGACTGTTTAGCGTGGTCGTTATACGTTACTGAAACTCCGTGTCAGACCGATAAACCTTTTCTCTCTCCATTTAAAGGAGAGTGGATGTGAGTGGACCTTATTTGATCTTATTAAAGCTTAGTAGTTAGGAGAACAGGGTATCAGTATATCGCGCAGCGACCACGTTGAAAACTCCATTTCAGCTAAAGTCGATAAAAACTCTCGTTTACATGAACAAAGAGACACAGTTTGGAGTGTTCGCGTTGAGCGTGGAGTAGTTCTACGATTTATGAACACGCTTCAAAGATTTAATTTAATTTTGTTCGTGTCAAACAACTTTTAGAAGTCTTAGTTTGTTTGACACGTCATCACTGTGACCACGTGATTAGTCGAGCGGAGTTTCTTTATTCGTGTCAATGGGTGTTTTTGTGGCCTTCAGCTGAAATGGACTGTTTAACGTGGTCGTTGTGCGTTACTGAAACTCCGTGTCAGACCGATAAACCTTTTCTCTCTCCATTTAAAGGAGAGTGGATGTAGTGGACCTTATTTGATCTTATTCCGGCAGTAGTTCGGAGAACAGGGTATCAGTATCGCTTTGCGTATCACGTTGAAAACTCCATTTCAGCTAAAGTCGATAAAAACTCTCGTTTACATGAACAAAGAGACACAGTTTGGAGTGTTCGCGTTGGCGTGGAGTAGTTTACGATTTATGAACACGCTTCAAAGATTTAATTTAAATTTGTTCGTGTCAAACAACTTTTAGAAGTCTTAGTTTGTTTGACACGTCATCACGTGACCACGTGATTAGTCGAGCAGAGTTTCTTTTTTCGTGTCAATGGGTGTTTTTGTCGCCTTCAGCTGGAAATGGACTGTTTAACGTGGTCGTTATACGTTACTAAAACTCCGTGTCAGAACGATAAAGCTTTTCTCTCTCCATTTAAAGGAGAGTGGATGTGGTGGACCTTATTTGATCTTATTCGCTTAGTAGTTCGGAGAACAGGGTATCAGTATCGCACAGCGACCACGTTGAAAACTCCATTTCAGCTAAAGTGGATAAAAACTCTCGTTTACATGAACAAAGAGACACAGTTTGGAGTGTTCGCGGTTGAGCGTGGAGTAGTTTTACGATTTATGAACACGCTTCAAAGATTTAATTTAATTTTGTTCGTGTCAAACAACTTTTAGAAGTCTTAGTTTGTTTGACACGTCATCACGTGACCACGTGATTAGTCCGAACGGAGTTTCTTTTTTCGTGTCAATGGGTGTTTTTGTCGCCTTCAGCTGGAAATGGACTGTTTAACGTGGTCGTTATACGTTACTAAAACTCCGTGTCAGAACGATAAAGCTTTTCTCTCTCCATTTAAAGGAGAGTGGATGTGGTGGACCTTATTTGATCTTATTCGCTTAGTAGTTCGGAGAACAGGGTATCAGTATCGCACAGCGACCACGTTGAAAACTCCATTTCAGCTAAAGTGGATAAAAACTCTCGTTTACATGAACAAAGAGACACAGTTTGGAGTGTTCGCGTTGAGCGTGGAGTAGTTTTACGATTTATGAACACGCTTCAAAGATTTAATTTAATTTTGTTCGTGTCAAACAACTTTTAGAAGTCTTAGTTTGTTTGACACGTCATCACGTGACCACGTGATTAGTCCGAACGGGTTTCTTTATTCGTGTCAATGGGTGTTTTTGTCGCCTTCAGCTGGAAATGGACTGTTTAACGTGGTCGTTATACGTTACTAAAACTCCGTGTCAGAACGATAAAGCTTTTCTCTCTCCATTTAAAGGAGAGTGGATGTGGTGGACCTTATTTGATCTTATTCGCTTAGTAGTTCGGAGAACAGGGTATCAATGTCGCTTTTCACAGCGACCACGTTGAAAACTCCATTTCAGCTAAAGTCGATAAAAACTCTCGTTTACATGAACAAAGAGACACAGTTTGGAGTGTTCGCGTTGAGGCGTGGAAGTAGTTTACGATTTATGAACACGCTTCAAAGATTTAATTTAATTTTGTTCGTGTCAAACAACTTTTAGAAGTCTTAGTTTGTTTGACACGTCATCACGTTTCTGAATGACCACGTGATTAGTCGAAAGGAGTTTCTTTATTACGTGTCAATGGGTGTTTTTGTCGCCTTCAGCTGAAATGGACTGTTTAGCGTGGTCGTTATGCGTTACTGAAACTCCGTGTCAGACCGATAAACCTTTTCTCTCTCCATTTAAAGGAGAGTGGATGTAGTGGACCTTATTTGATCTTATTCCGCTTAGTAGTTGGAGAACAGGGTATCAGTATCGCTTTGTGACCCGTTGAAAACTCCATTTCAGCTAAAGTCGATAAAAACTCTCGTTTACATGAACAAAGAGACACAGTTTGGAGTGTTCGCGTTGGCGTGGGTGTAGTTTTACGATTTATGAACACGCTTCAAAGATTTAATTTAATTTTGTTCGTGTCAAACAACTTTTAGAAGTCTTAGTTTGTTTGACACGTCATCACGCACGTGACCACGTGATTAGTCGAAGCGGGTTTCTTTATTCGTGTCAATGGGTGTTTTTGTCGCCTTCAGCTGAAATGGACTGTTTAGCGTGGTCGTTGTCGCGTTACTGAAACTCCGTGTCAGACCGATAAACCTTTTCTCTCTCCATTTAAAGGAGTGGATGTAGTGGACCTTATTTGATCTTATTAAGCTTAGTAGTTCGGAGAACAGGGTATCGATATCGCTTTGGCGACCACGTTGAAAACTCCATTTCAGCTAAAGTCGATAAAAACTCGTTTACATGAACAAAAGACACAGTTTGGAGTGTTCAGCGTTGGCGTGGAGTAGTTTTACGATTTATGAACACGCTTCAAGAGATTTAATTTAATTTTGTTTCGTGTCAAACAACTTTTAGAAGTCTTAGTTTGTTTGACACGTCATCACGTGACCACGTGATTAGTCGAACAGGTTTCTTTATTCGTGTCAATGGGTGTTTTGTCGCCTTCAGCTGGAAATGGACTGTTTAACGTGGTCGTTGTGCGTTACTGAAACTCCGTGTCAGACCGATAAAGCTTTTTCTCTCCATTTAAAGGAGAGTGGATGTGATGGACCTTATTTGATCTTATTAAGTTTAGTAGTTCGGAGAACAGGGTATCAGTATCGCTGGCGACCACGTTGAAAACTCCATTTCAGCTAAAGTCGATAAAACTCGTTTACATGAACAAAGAGACACAGTTTGGAGTGATCGCGTTGAGCGTGGGTAGGTTCACGATTTATGAACACGCTTCAAAGATTTATTTAATTTTGTTAACGTGTCAAACAACTTTTTAAGAAGTCTTAGTTTTTGTTTGACACGTCATCACCGTGACCACGTGATTAGTCGAACAGGTTTCTTTATTAGAGTGTCAATGGGTGTTTTTGTCGCCTTCAGCTGGAAATGGACTGTTTAGCGTGGTCGTTATGCGTTACTGAAACTCCGTGTCAGACCGATAAACCTTTTCTCTCTCCATTTAAAGGAGAGTGGATGTAGTGGACCTTATTTGATCTTATTACGGCTTAGTAGTTAGGAGAACAGGGTATCAGTATCGCAAAGCGACCACGTTGAAAACTCCATTTCGGCTAAAGTCGATAAAAACTCTCGTTTACATGAACAAAGGAGACACAGTTTGGAGTGTTCGCGTTGGCGTGGAGTAGTTTTGATTTATGAACACGCTTCAAGATTTAATTTAAATTTGTTAGAATTGTCAAACAACTTTTAGAAGTCTTAGTTTGTTTGACACGTCATCACGTGACCACGTGATTAGTCGAACGGAGTTTCTTTATTCGTGTCAATGGGTGTTTTGTCGCCTTCAGCTGGAAATGGACTGTTTGGCGTGGTGGTTATGCGTTACTGAAACTCCGTGTCAGACTCCCGATAAACCTTTTTCTCTCCATTTTAAAGGAGAGTGGATGTAGTGGACCTTATTTGATCTTATTCGCTTAGTAGTTAGGAGAACAGGGTATCAATGTCGCTGGCGACCACGTTGAAAACTCCATTTCAGCTAAAGTCGATAAAAACTCTCGTTTACATGAACAAAGAGACACAGTTTGGAGTGTTCGCGTTGGCGTGGAGTAGTTTTACGATTTGTGAACACGCTTCAAAGATTTAATTTAATTTTGTTCGTGTCAAACAACTTTTAGAAGTCTTAGTTTGTTTGACACGTCATCCTGTGACCACGTGATTAGTCGAAACGGAGTTTCTTTATTCGTGTCAATGGGTGTTTTTGTGGCCTTCAGCTGAAAAATGGACTGTTTAGCGTGGTGCGTTATACGTTACTGAAACTCCGTGTCGAGACCGATAAACCTTTCTCTCTCCATTTAAAGGAGAGTGGATGTAGTGGACCTTATTTGATCTTATTCGCTTAGTAGTTCGGAGAACAGGGTATCAGTATCGCTGGCGACCACGTTGAAAACTCCATTTCAGCTAAAGTCGATAAAAACTCTCGTTTACATGAACAAAGAGACACAGTTTGGAGTGTTCGCGTTGAGCGATGGAGTAGATTCACGATTTATGAACACGCTTCAAAAGATTTAATTTAATTTTGTTGGTGTCAAACAACTTTTAGAAGTCTTAGTTTGTTTGACACGTCATCACGTGACCACGTGATTAGTCGAACAGGTTTCTTTATTCGTGTCAATGGGTGTTTTGTCGCCTTCAGCTGAAATGGACTGTTTAACGTGAAGTCGTTATACGTTACTGAAACTCCGTGTCAGACGATAAACCTTTTCTCTCTCCATTTTAAAAGAGTGGATGTAGTGGACCTTATTTGATCTCATTCGGCTTAGTAGTTCGGAGAACAGGTTATCAGTATACTTTGGCGACCACGTTGAAAACTCCATTTCAGCTAAAATCGATAAAAACTCTCGTTTACATGAACAAAGAGACACAGTTTGGAGTGATCGCGTTGAGCGTGGAGTAGTTTTCGATTTATGAACACGCTTCAAAGATTTAATTTAATTTTTGTTCGTGTCAAACAACTTTTAGAAGTCTTAGTTTGTTTGACACGTCATCCTGTGACCACGTGATTAGTCGAACAGAGTTTCTTTATTCGTGTCAATGGGTGTTTTGTAAGCCTTCGGCTGAAATGGACTGTTTAACGTGGTGCGTTATCACGTTACTAAAACTCCGTGTCAGACGATAAAAGCTTTCTCTCTCCATTTTAAAGGAGAGTGGATGTAGTGGACCTTATTTGATCTTATTAACTTAGTAGTTCGGAGAACAGGGTATCAGTGTCGCTTTGGCGACCACGTTGAAAACTCCATTTCAGCTAAAGTGATAAAAACTCTCGTTTACATGAACAAAGAGACACAGTTTGGAGTGATCGCGTTGAGCGTGGAGTAGGTTGACGATTTATGAACACGCTTCAAAGATTTTATTTAATTTTGTTAGGCGTGTCTAACAACTTTTAGAAGTCTTAGTTTGTTTGACACGTCATCCGTGACCACGTGATTAGTCGAACGGAGTTTCTTTATTACCGTGTCAATGGGTGATTTTTGTCGCCTTCGGCTGGAAATGGACTGTTTAACGTGGTGGTTATGCGTTACTGAAACACCGTGTCAGACCGATAAGCGCTTTTTCTCTCCATTTAAGGAGAGTGGATGTAGTGGACCTTATTTGATCTTATCCGCTTAGTAGTTCGGAGAACAGGGTATCAATGTCGCACAGCGACCACGTTTGAAAACTCCATTTCAGCTAAAGTAGATAAAAACTCGTTTACATGAACAAAGAGACACAGTTTGGAGTATTCGCGTTGAGCGTAGATGAGTTTCTACGATTTATGAACACGCTTCAAAGACTTAATTTAATTTTGTTAAGTGTCAAACAACTTTTGAGAAGTCTTGGTTTGTTTGAAGCGTCATCACGACGACCACGTGATTAGTCGAGCAGGTTTCTTTAATCGTGTCAATGGGTGTTTTTGTGTCCTTTGGCTGAAATGGACTGTTTAATGCAGTAAAGTCGTTTGTATGTTACTGAAACTCCGTGTCAGACCGATAAACCTTTTCTCTCTCCATTTAAAGGAGAGTGGATGTGTAGTGGACCTTATTTGATCTTATTAAGCTTAGTAGTTAGGAGAACAGGGTATCAGTATCGCTGGCGACCACGTTGAAAACTCCATTTCAGCTAAAGTCGATAAAACTCTGCGTTTACATGAACAAAGAGACACAGTTTGGAGTGTTCGCGTTGAGCGTGGAGTAGTTTACGATTTATGAACACGCTTCAAAGATTTAATTTAATTTTGTTCGTGTCAAACAACTTTTAGAAGTCTTAGTTTGTTTTGACACGTCATCGCGTGTTGCACGTGATTAGTCGAAACGGAGTTTCTTTATTCGTGTCAATGGGTGTTTTTGTCGCCTTCAGCTGGAAATGGACTGTTTAACGTGGTGCGTTATGCGTTACTGAAACTCCGTGTCGAACCGATAAACCTTTTCTCTCTCCATTTAAAGGAGAGTGGATGTGAGTGGACCTTATTTGATCTTATTCGCTTAGTAGTTGGAGAACAGGGTATCAGTATCGCACAGCGACCACGTTTGAAAACTCCATTTCAGCTAAAGTCGATAAAAACTCGTTTACATGAACAAAGAGACACAGTTTGGAGTGTTCGCGTTGGCGTGGAAGTAGTTTCTGATTTATGAACACGCTTCAAAGATTTAATTTAATTTTGTTCGTGTCAAACAACTTTTAGAAGTCTTAGTTTGTTTGACGTACGTCATCCGTGACCACGTGATTAGTCGAACAGAGTTTCTTTATTCGTGTCAATGGGTGTTTTTTGTCGCCTTCAGCTGGAAATGGACTGTTTAACGTAGTCGTTATACGTTACTGAAACTCCGTGTCAGACCCGATAAACCTTTTCTCTCTCCATTTTAAAGGAGAGTGGATGTAGTGGACCTTATTTGATCTTATTAAGCTTAGTAGTTCGGAGAACAGGGTATCAATGTCGCGCAGCGACCACGTTGAGAAACTCCATTTCAGCTAAAGTCGATAAAAACTCGTTTACATGAACAAAGAGACACAGTTTGGAGTGATCAGCGTTGAGCGTGGAGTAGTTTTACGATTTATGAACGCGCTTCAAAAGATTTTATTTAATTTTGTTAGGTGTCAAACAACTTTTAGAATCTTAGTTTGTTTGACACGTCATCACGTGACCACGTGATTAGTCGAAAACATGAGTTTCTTTATTCGTGTCAATGGGTGTTTTGTGTCGCCTTCGGCTGAAATGGACTGTTTAACGTGGTCGTTATACGTTACTAAAACTCCGTGTCAGAACGATAAAGCTTTTCTCTCTCCATTTAAAGGAGAGTGGATGTGGTGGACCTTATTTGATCTTATTCGCTTAGTAGTTCGGAGAACAGGGTATCAATATCGCCAAAGCGACCACGTTGAAAACTCCATTTCAGCTAAAGTCGATAAAACTCTCGTTTACATGAACAAAGACACACAGTTTGGAGTGTCGCGTTGAAGCGTGGAGTAGTTTTACGATTTATGAACACGCTTCAAAGATTTAATTTAATTTTGTTCGTGTCAAACAACTTTTAGAAGTCTTAGTTTGTTTGACACGTCATCACGTGACCACGTGATTAGTCCGAACGGAGTTTCTTTATTCGTGTCAATGGAGGTGTTTTTGTAAGCCTTCAGCTGGAAATGGACTGTTTAACGTGGTGCGTTATGCGTTACTGAAACTCCGTGTCAGACCGATAAACCTTTTCTCTCTCCATTTAAAGGAGAGTGGATGTAGTGGACCTTATTTGATCTTATTAGCTTAGTAGTTCGGAGAACAGGGTATCAATGCTCGCTTAGCGACCGTTGAAAACTCCATTTCAGCTAAAGTCGATAAAAACTCTCGTTTACATGAACAAGAGACACAGTTTGGAGTGATTCGCGTTGGCGTGGAGTAGTTTACGATTTATGAACCACGCTTCAAAGATTTAATTTAAATTTGTTCGTGTCAAACAACTTTTAGAAGTCTTAGTTTGTTTGACACGTCATCACGTGACCACGTGATTAGTCGAAAACAGAGTTTCTTTATTCGTGTCAATGGGTGTTTTTGTCGCTTCCCAGCTGGAAATGGACTGTTTAGCGTGGTCTCGTTGTACGTTACTGACACTCCGTGTCAGACCGATAAACCTTTTCTCTCTCCATTTTAAAGGAGAGTGGATGTGAATGGACCTTATTTGATCTTATTGCGCCGTAGTAGTTAGGAGGAACAGGGTATCAGTATCGCACAGCGACCACGTTGAAAACTCCATTTCAGCTAAAGTCGATAAAAACTCGTTTACATGAACAAAGAGACACAGTTTGGAGTGTTCGCGTTGGCGTGGAGTAGTTTACGATTTATGAACACGCTTCAAAGATTTTAATTTAATTTTGTTCGTGTCAAACAACTTTTAGAAGTCTTAGTTTGTTTGACACGTCATCCGTGCGAACCACGTGATTAGTCGAGCGCAGTTTCTTTATTCGTGTCAATGGGTGTTTTGTCGCCTTCAGCTGAAATGGACTGTTTAACGTGGTCGTTATGCGTTACTGAAACTCCGTGTCAGACCGATAAACCTTTTCTCTCTCCATTTAAAGGAGAGTGGATGTGAGTGGACCTTATTTGATCTTATTAAGCAGTAGTTCGGAGAACAGGGTATCAAGTGTCGCACAGCGACCACGTTGAAAACTCCATTTCAGCTAAAGTCGATAAAAACTCTCGTTTACATGAACAAAGAGACACAGTTTGGAGTGATCGCGTTGAGCGTGGAATAGTTTACGATTTATGAACTGCGCTTCAAAAGATTTTATTTAATTTTGTTCGTGTCAAACAACTTTTAGAAGTCTTAGTTTGTTTGACACGTCATCACGTGACCACGTGATTAGTCGACAGAGTTTCTTTATTCGTGTCAATGGGTGTTTTTGTCGTAGCCTTCAGCTGGAAATGGACTGTTTAACGTGGTGTTGTATGTTACTGAAACTCCGTGTCAGACCGATAAACCTTTTCTCTCTCCATTTTAAAGGAGAGTGGATGTAGTGGACCTTATTTGATCTTATTAAGCAGTAGTTAGGAGAACAGGGTATCAATGTCCTCGCTTTGGCGACCACGTTGAAAACTCCATTTCAGCTAAAGTGGATAAAAACTCTCGTTTACATGAACAAAGAGACACAGTTTGGAGTGTTCGCGTTGAGCGTGGAGGTAGTTTACGATTTATGAACACGCTTCAAAGATTTAATTTAAATTTGTTTAAGTGTCAAACAACTTTTAGAAGTCTTAGTTTGTTTGACACGTCATCCACGTGACCACGTGATTAGTCGAACGGAGTTTCTTTATTCGTGTCAATGGGTGTTTTGTCGCCTTCAGCTGAAATGGACTGTTTAACGTGGTGGTTATCTTCGTTACTAAAACTCCGTGTCAGAGCGATAAAGCTTTTCTCTCTCCATTTAAAGGAGAGTGGATGTGAGTGGACCTTATTTGATCTTATTCGCTTAGTAGTTGGAGAACAGGGTATCAGTATCGCACAGCGACCACGTTGAAAACTCCATTTCAGCTAAAGTGGATAAAACTCTCGTTTACATGAACAAAGAGACACAGTTTGGAGTGTTCGCGTTGAGCGTAGATAGTAGTTTACGATTTATGAACACGCTTCAAAGATTTAATTTAATTTTGTTTCGTGTCAAACAACTTTTAGAAGTCTTAGTTTGTTTGACACGTCATCACGTGACCACGTGATTAGTCGAACAGAGTTTCTTTATTCGTGTCAATGGGTGTTTTGTAAGCCTTCGGCTGGAAATGGACTGTTTAACGTGGTGCGTTATGCGTTACTGAAACTCCGTGTCAGACCGATAAACCTTTTCTCTCTCCATTTAAAGGAGAGTGGATGTAGTGGACCTTATTTGATCTTATCGGCTTAGTAGTTGCCGGAGAACAGGGTATCAGTATCACTTTGGCGACCACGTTGAAAACTCCATTTCAGCTAAAGTCGATAAAAACTCCGTTTACATGAACAAAAGAGACACAGTTTGGAGTGTTCGCGTTGAGCGTGGAGTAGTTTCACGATTTATGAACGCGCTTCAAAGATTTAATTTAATTTTGTTCGTGTCAAACAACTTTTTAGAAGTCTTAGTTTGTTTGACCACGTCATCGCGTGACCACGTGATTAGTCGAACTGGAGTTTCTTTATTCGTGTCAATGGGTGTTTTTGTGTCCTTTGGCTGAAATGGACTGTTTAACGTGGTCGTTGTGTACGTTACTGAAACTCCGTGTCAGACCGATAAACCTTTTCTCTCTCCATTTAAAGGAGAGTGGATGTAAGTGGACCTTATTTGATCTTATTAAGCTTAGTAGTTCGGAGAACAGGGTATCAGTATCTTTGGCGACCACGTTGAAAACTCCATTTCAGCTAAAGTCGATAAAAACTCGTTTACATGAACAAAGAGACACAGTTTGGAGTGTTTCGCGTTGAGCGTGGAGTAGTTTTACGATTTATGAACACGCTTCAAAGATTTAATTTAATTTTATTCGTGTCAAACAACTTTTAGAAGTCTTAGTTTGTTTGACACGTCATCACAATGACCACGTGATTAGTCGAACGGAGTTTCTTTATTCGTGTCAATGGTGTTTTTGTCGCCTTCAGCTGAAATGGACTGTTTAACGTGGTCGTTATACGTTACTAAAAACTCCGTGTCAGAACGATAAACCTTTTCTCTCTCCATTTAAAGGAGAGTGGATGTGAAGTGGACCTTATTTGATCTTATTAAGCTTAGTAGTTAGGAGAACAGGGTATCAGTGTCGCTTTGCGACCACGTTGAAAACTCCATTTCAGCTAAAGTCGATAAAAACTCTCGTTTACATGAACAAAAGAGACACAGTTTGGAGTGTTCGCGTTGAGCGTGGAGTAGTTTACGATTTATGAACACGCTTCAAAGATTTAATTTAATTTTGTTAGGTGTCAAACAACTTTTAGAAGTCTTAGTTTGTTTGACCGCGTCATCACCACGTGACCACGTGATTAGTCGAACGGAGTTTCTTTATTCGTGTCAATGGGTGTTTTTGTCGCCTTCAGCTGAAATGGACTGTTTAACGTGGTCGTTATCACGTTACTAAAACTCCGTGTCAGAACGATAAAGCTTTTCTCTCTCCATTTAAAGGAGAGTGGATGTGGTGGACCTTATTTGATCTTATTAAGCTTAGTAGTTCGGAGAACAGGGTATCAGTGTCGCTTTTGGCGACCACGTTGAAAACTCCATTTCAGCTAAAGTGGATAAAAACTCTCGTTTACATGAACAAAGAGACACAGTTTGGAGTGTTCGCGTTGGCGTGGAGTAGTTTACGATTTATGAACACGCTTAAAAGATTTAATTTAATTTTGTTCGTGTCAAACAACTTTTAGAAGTCTTAGTTTGTTTGAAACGTCATCACGTGACCACGTGATTAGTCGACGGAGTTTCTTTATTCGTGTCAATGGGTGTTTTGTGTCCTTCGGCTGGAAATGGACTGTTTAAGCGTGGTCGTTATGCGTTACTGAAACTCCGTGTCAGACCGATAAAGCTTTTCTCTCTCCATTTAAAAGGAGAGTGGATGTAGTGGACCTTATTTGATCTTATTCGGCAGTAGTTCGGAGAACAGGGTATCAGTATCGCGCTGGCGACCACGTTGAAAACTCCATTTCAGCTAAAGTCGATAAAAACTCTCGTTTACATGAACAAAGAGACACAGTTTGGAGTGTTCGCGTTGAGCGTGGAGTAGATTTTACGATTTATGAACACGCTTCAAAGATTTAATTTAATTTTGTTCGTGTCAAACAACTTTTAGAAGTCTTAGTTTGTTTGACACGTCATCACGTGACCACGTGATTAGTCGAGCGGAGTTTCTTTATTCGTGTCAATGGGTGTTTTTGTGGCCTTTGGCTGGAAATGGACTGTTTAACGTGGTCGTTTATGCGTTACTGAAACTCCGTGTCAGACCGATAAACCTTTTCTCTCTCCATTTAAAGGAAGTGGATGTAGTGGACCTTATTTGATCTTATTAGCTTAGTAGTTCGGAGAACAGGGTATCAGTATCGCTTTGGCGACCACGTTGAAAACTCCATTTCAGCTAAAGTCGATAAAAACTCTCGTTTACATGAACAAAGAGACACAGTTTGGAGTGATGCGCGTTGAGCGTGGAGTAGTTTCACGATTTATGAACACGCTTCAAAGATTTAATTTAATTTTGTTCGTGTCAAAACAACTTTTTAGAAGTCTTAGTTTGTTTGACACGTCATCACTGCTGACCACGTGATTAGTCGAGCGGAGTTTCTTTTTTCGTGTCAATGGGTGTTTTGTCGCCTTCGGCTGGAAATGGACTGTTTAATCGTGGTCGTTATACGTTACTGAAACTCCGTGTCAGACCCGATAAAGCTTTTCTCTCTCCATTTAAAGGAGAGTGGATGTAGTGGACCTTATTTGATCTTATTAGCTTAGTAGTTCGGAGAACAGGGTATCAGTATGCTGCTGCGACCACGTTGAAAACTCCATTTCAGCTAAAGTCGATAAAAACTCTCGTTTACATGAACAAAGAGACACAGTTTGGAGTGTTCGCGTTGAGCGTGGGTAGTTTTACGATTTATGAATGCGCTTCAAAGATTTAATTTAATTTTGTTCAAGTGTCAAACAACTTTTAGAAGTCTTAGTTTGTTTGACACACGTCATCCACGTGAACCCGTGATTAGTCGAACGAGTTTCTTTATTTCATGTCAATGCGGTGTTTTATTAAGCCTTCAGCTGGAAATGGACTGTTTAATGTTGTGGTTGTACGTTACTGAAACTCCGTGTCAGACCGATAAACCTTTTCTCTCTCCATTTAAAGGAGAGTGGATGTGGTGGACCTTATTTGATCTTATTCGCTTAGTAGTTCGGAGAACAGGGTATCAATGTCACTTTGGCGACCGTTGAAAACTCCATTTCAGCTAAAGTGGATAAAAACTCTCGTTTACATGAACAAAGAGACACAGTTTGGAGTGATCGCGTTGAGCGTGGAGTAGTTTCACGATTTATGAACCACGCTTCAAAGATTTAATTTAATTTTGTTTCGTGTCAAACAACTTTTAGAAGTCTTAGTTTGTTTGACGTCATCACGTGACACGTGATTAGTCAGCGGAGTTTCTTTATTCGTGTCAATGGGTGTTTTTGTAAGCCTTCGGCTGGAAATGGACTGTTTAGCGTGGTGGTTATGCGTTACTGAAACTCCGTGTCAGACCGATAAACCTTTTCTCTCTCCATTTAAAAGGAGAGTGGATGTAGTGGACCTTATTTGATCTTATTAAGCTTAGTAGTTGGAGAACAGAGGTATCAATGTCGCTGGCGACCACGTTGAAAACTCCATTTCAGCTAAAGTCGATAAAAACTCTCGTTTACATGAACAAAGAGACACAGTTTGGGTGATCGCGTTGAGCGTGGAGTAGTTTTACGATTTATGAACGCGCTTCAAAGATTTAATTTAATTTTGTTCGTGTCAAACAACTTTTAGAAGTCTTAGTTTGTTTGACACGTCATCGTGACCACGTGATTAGTCGAACGGAGTTTCTTTATTCGTGTCAATGGGTGTTTTTGTGCCGCTGGCTGAAATGGACTGTTTAGCGTGGTGCGTTATGCGTTACTGAAACTCCGTGTCAGACCCGATAAACCTTTTCTCTCTCCATTTTAAAGGAGAGTGGATGTAGTGGACCTTATTTGATCTTATTCGCTTAGTAGTTCGGAGAACAGGGTATCAGTATCGCTTTGGCGACCACGTTGAAAACTCCATTTCAGCTAAAAGTCGATAAAAACTCGTTTACATGAACAAAAGAGACACAGTTTGGAGTGATCGCGTTGGCGTGGAGGTGGTTTCACGATTTATGAACACGCTTCAAAGATTTAATTTAATTTTGTTCGTGTCAAACAACTTTTAGAAGTCTTAGTTTGTTTGACACGTCATCACGTGACCACGTGATTAGTCGAGCAGGTTTCTTTATTCGTGTCAATGGGTGTTTTTGTCGCCTTCAGCTGAAATGGACTGTTTAACGTGGTCGTTATGCGTTACTGAAACTCCGTGTCAGACCGATAAACCTTTTCTCTCTCCATTTAAAGGAGAGTGGATGTAGTGGACCTTATTTGATCTTATTAAGCTTAGTAGTTCGGAGAACAGGGTATCAGTATCGCACAGCGACCACGTTGAAAACTCCATTTCAGCTAAAGTCGATAAAACTCTCGTTTACATGAACAAAGAGACACAGTTTGGAGTGTTCGCGTTGGCGTGGAGTAGTTTTACGATTTATGAACACGCTTCAAAGATTTAATTTAATTTTGTTCGTGTCAAACAACTTTTAGAAGTCTTAGTTTGTTTGACCGTCATCGCGTGACCACGTGATTAGTCGAACGGAGTTTCTTTATTCGTGTCAATGGGTGTTTTGTGTCCTTCAGCTGAAATGGACTGTTTAACGTGAGTGGTTATGCGTTACTGAAACTCCGTGTCAGACCGATAAACCTTTTCTCTCTCCATTTTAAAGGAGAGTGGATGTAGTGGACCTTATTTGATCTTATCGGCTTAGTAGTTCGGAGAACAGGGTATCAATATCGCTTTTAGCGACCACGTTGAAAACTCCATTTCAGCTAAAGTCGATAAAACTCTGCGTTTACATGAACAAAGAGACACAGTTTGGAGTGATCGCGTTGGCGTGGAGTAGTTTTACGATTTATGAACACGCTTCAAAGATTTAATTTAATTTTGTTAAGTGTCAAACAACTTTTAGAAGTCTTAGTTTGTTTGACACGTCATCCTGTGACCACGTGATTAGTCGAACAGAGTTTCTTTATTCGTGTCAATGGGTGTTTTTGTCGCCTTCAGCTGGAAATGGACTGTTTAACGTGGTGGTTATGCGTTACTGAAACTCCGTGTCAGACCGATAAAGCTTTTCTCTCTCCATTTAAAGGAGAGTGGATGTAGTGGACCTTATTTGATCTTATTAAGCAGTAGTTAGGAGAACAGGGTATCAGTATCTTTTAGCGACCACGTTGAAAACTCCATTTCAGCTAAAGTCGATAAAAACTCTCGTTTACATGAACAAAGAGACACAGTTTGGAGTGTTCGCGTTGGCGTGGAGTAGTTTCACGATTTATGAACACGCTTCAAAGATTTAATTTAATTTTGTTGCGTGTCAAACAACTTTTAGAAGTCTTAGTTTGTTTGACTGCGTCATCACGTGACCACGTGATTAGTCGAGCGGAGTTTCTTTATTCGTGTCAATGGGTGTTTTGTGCCTTCAGCTGGAAATGGACTGTTTAACGTGGTGGTTATGCGTTACTGAAACTCCGTGTCAGACCGATAAACCTTTTCTCTCTCCATTTTAAAGGAGAGTGGATGTAGTGGACCTTATTTGATCTTATTGGCTTAGTAGTTAGGAGAACAGGGTATCAGTATGCTCGCTGTGACCACGTTGAAAACTCCATTTCAGCTAAAGTCGATAAAAACTCTCGTTTACATGAACAAAGAGACACAGTTTGGAGTGTTGGCGTTGAGCGTGGAGTAGTTTACGATTTATGAACACGCTTCAAAGATTTAATTTAATTTTGTTCGTGTCAAACAACTTTTAGAAGTCTTAGTTTGTTTGACACGTCATCACGTGACCACGTGATTAGTCGAACGGAGTTTCTTTATTCGTGTCAATGGGTGTTTTTGTCGCCTTCAGCTGGAAATGGACTGTTTAACGTGGTCGTTATGCGTTACTGAAACTCCGTGTCAGACCGATAAACAACTTTTCTCTCTCCATTTAAAGAGAGTGGATGTAGTGGACCTTATTTGATCTTATTAAGCTTAGTAGTTGGAGAACAGGGTATCAGTATCGCTGGCGACCACGTTGAAAACTCCATTTCAGCTAAAGTCGATAAAAACTCTCGTTTACATGAACAAAGAGACACAGTTTGGAGTGTTCGCGTTGAGCGTGGAGTAGTTTTTACGATTTATGAACACGCTTCAAAGATTTAATTTAATTTTGTTCGTGTCAAACAACTTTTTAGAAGTCTTAGTTTGTTTGACCGTCATCACGTGACCACGTGATTAGTCGAACAGGTTTCTTTATTCGTGTCAATGGGTGTTTTTGTCGCCTTCGGCTGGAAATGGACTGTTTAACGTGGTCGTTGTACGTTACTGAAACTCCGTGTCAGACCGATAAACCTTTTCTCTCTCCATTTAAAGGAGAGTGGATGTGGTGGACCTTATTTGATCTTATTCCGCTTAGTAGTTCGGAGAACAGGGTATCAGTATCTTTGGCGACCGTTGAAAACTCCATTTCAGCTAAAGTCGATAAAACTCTCGTTTACATGAACAAAGAGACACAGTTTGGAGTGTTCGCGTTGAGCGTGGAGTAGTTTTACGATTTATGAACACGCTTCAAAGATTTAATTTAATTTTGTTCGTGTCAAACAACTTTTAGAAGTCTTAGTTTGTTTGACACGTCATCACGTGACCACGTGATTAGTCCGAACGGAGTTTCTTTATTACGTGTCAATGGGTGTTTTTGTCGCCTTTGGCTGGAAATGGACTGTTTAACGTGAGTGGTTATGCGTTACTGAAACTCCGTGTCAGACCGATAAACCTTTTCTCTCTCCATTTAAAGGAGAGTGGATGTGAGTGGACCTTATTTGATCTTATTAAGCAGTAGTTCGGAGAACAGGGGGTATCAGTATCGCTTTAGCGACCACGTTAAACTCCATTTCAGCTAAAGTCGATAAAAACTCTCGTTTACATGAACAAAGAACACAGTTTGGAGTGATCGCGTTGAGCGTGGAGTAGTTTACGATTTATGAACACGCTTCAAAGATTTAATTTAATTTTGTTAAGTGTCAAACAACTTTTAGAAGTCTTAGTTTGTTTGACACGTCATCACGTGACCACGTGATTAGTCGAACGAGTTTCTTTATTCGTGTCAATGGGTGTTTTGTCTCCTTCAGCTGGAAATGGACTGTTTAACGTGGTCGTTATGCGTTACTGAAACTCCGTGTCAGACCGATAAGCCTTTTCTCTCTCCATTTAAAGGAGAGTGGATGTGAGTGGACCTTATTTGATCTTATTAGCTTAGTAGTTCGGAGAACAGGGTATCAGTATCGCACAGCGACCACGTTGAAAACTCATTTCAGCTAAAGTCGATAAAAACTCTCGTTTACATGAACAAAGAGACACAGTTTGAGTGTTCGCGTTGGCGTGGAGTAGGTTTACGATTTATGAACACGCTTCAAAGATTTAATTTAAATTTGTTCGTGTCAAACAACTTTTAGAAGTCTTAGTTTGTTTGACACGTCATCACGTGACCACGTGATTAGTCAACGGAGTTTCTTTATTCGTGTCAATGGGTGTTTTGTCTCCTTCAGCTGGAAATGGACTGTTTAACGTGGTGCGTTGTCGTTACTGAAACTCCGTGTCAGACCGATAAACCTTTTCTCTCTCCATTTAAAGGAGAGTGGATGTAGTGGACCTTATTTGATCTTATTACCGGCTTAGTAGTTCGGAGAACAGGGTATCAATGTCGCTTTGCGACCACGTTGAAAACTCCATTTCAGCTAAAGTCGATAAAACTCTCGTTTACATGAACAAAGAGACACAGTTTGGAGTGTTCGCGTTGGCGTGGAAGTAGTTTACGATTTATGAACACGCTTCAAAGATTTTATTTAATTTTGTTCGTGTCAAACAACTTTTAGAAGTCTTAGTTTGTTTGACGTCATCCGCGTGACCACGTGATTAGTCGAACGGAGTTTCTTTATTCGTGTCAATGGGTGTTTTGTCGCCTTCAGCTGGAAATGGACTGTTTAACGTGGTCGTTATACGTTACTAAAACTCGTGTCAGACCGATAAACCTTTTTCTCTCTCCATTTAAAGGAGAGTGGATGTAGTGGACCTTATTTGATCTTATTAAGCTTAGTAGTTCGGAGAACAGGGTATCAGTATCGCACAGCGACCACGTTGAAAACTCCATTTCAGCTAAAGTCGATAAAAACTCTCGTTTACATGAACAAAGAGACACAGTTTGGAGTGTTCGCGTTGGCGTGGAGTAGTTTCACGATTTATGAACACGCTTCAAAGATTTAATTTAATTTTGTTAAAGTGTCAAACAACTTTTAGAAGTCTTAGTTTGTTTGACACGTCATCCTAGCGTGACCACGTGATTAGTCGAAGCGGAGTTTCTTTATTCGTGTCAATGGGTGTTTTTGTCGCCTTCAGCTGGAAATGGACTGTTTAACGTGGTTCGTTTATGCGTTACTAAAACTCCGTGTCAGACCCGATAAACCTTTTCTCTCTCCATTTAAAGGAGAGTGGATGTAGTGGACCTTATTTGATCTTATTAAGCAGTAGTTCGGAGAACAGGGTATCAGTGTCGCTAGCAGCGACCACGTTGAAAACTCCATTTCAGCTAAAGTCGATAAAACTCTCGTTTACATGAACAAAGAGACACAGTTTGGAGTGTTCGCGTTGAGCGTGGAGTAGTTTTCACGATTTATGAACACGCTTCAAAGATTTAATTTAATTTTGTTCGTGTCAAACAACTTTTAGAAGTCTTAGTTTGTTTGACACGTCATCACGTGACCACGTGATTAGTCGAGCAGGAGTTTCTTTATTCGTGTCAATGGGTGTTTTTTCTCCTTCAGCTGGAAATGGACTGTTTAACGTGGTCGTTATGCGTTACTGAAACTCCGTGTCAGACCGATAAACCTTTTCTCTCTCCATTTAAAGGAGAGTGGATGTAGTGGACCTTATTTGATCTTATTAAGCAGTAGTTCGGAGAACAGGGTATCAGTATCGCACAGCGACCACGTTGAAAACTCCATTTCAGCTAAAGTCGATAAAACTCTCGTTTACATGAACAAAGAGACACAGTTTGGAGTGATTCGCGTTGGCGTGGAGTAGGTTTACGATTTATGAACACGCTTCAAAGATTTAATTTAATTTTTGTTCGTGTCAAACAACTTTTAGAAGTCTTAGTTTGTTTGACACGTCATCACGTGACCACGTGATTAGTCGAACGGAGTTTCTTTATTCGTGTCAATGGGTGTTTTTGTCGCCTTGGCTGGAAATGGACTGTTTAAGCGTGGTGATTTGCGTTACTGAAACTCCGTGTCAGACCGATAAACCTTTTCTCTCTCCATTTAAAGGAGAGTGGATGTAGTGGACCTTATTTGATCTTATTAAGCTTAGTAGTTCGGAGAACAGGGTATCAGTATCGCACAGCGACCACGTTGAAAACTCCATTTCAGCTAAAGTCGATAAAACTCTCGTTTACATGAACAAAGAGACACAGTTTGGAGTGTTCGCGTTGAGCGTGGAGTAGTTTACGATTTATGAACACGCTTCAAAGATTTAATTTAATTTTGTTACGTGTCAAACAACTTTTAGAAGTCTTAGTTTGTTTGACACGTCATCACGTGACCACGTGATTAGTCAACCGAATTTCTTTATTCGTGTCAATGGGTGTTTTTGTCGCCTTCAGCTGGAAATGGACTGTTTAGCGTGGTCGTTATGCGTTACTGAAACTCCGTGTCAGACCGATAAGCCTTTTTCTCTCCATTTAAAGGAAGTGGATGTGATGGACCTTATTTGATCTTATTCGCGCCAGTAGTTTCGGAGAACAGGGTATCAGTGTCGCAGCACAGCGACCACGTTGAAAACTCCATTTCAGCTAAAGTCGATAAAAACTCGTTTACATGAACAAAGAGACACAGTTTGGAGTGTTCGCGTTGGCGTGGAGTAGTTTTTCTGATTTATGAACACGCTTCAAAGATTTAATTTAATTTTGTTAAGTGTCAAACAACTTTTAGAAGTCTTAGTTTGTTTGACACGTCATCACTGCAATGACCACGTGATTAGTCGAAACGGAGTTTCTTTTTTCGTGTCAATGGGTGTTTTTGTCGCCTTCGGCTGGAAATGGACTGTTTAACGTGGTCGTTATACGTTACTAAAACTCCGTGTCAGAACGATAAAGCTTTTCTCTCTCCATTTTAAAGGAGAGTGGATGTGAAGTGGACCTTATTTGATCTTATTAAGCTTAGTAGTTCGGAGAACAGGGTATCAAGTATCGCTTTGGCGACCACGTTGAAAACTCCATTTCAGCTAAAGTCGATAAAAACTCTCGTTTACATGAACAAAGAGACACAGTTTGGAGTGATCGCGTTGAGCGTGGAGTAGTTTCGATTTATGAACTGCGCTTCAAAGATTTAATTTAATTTTGTTCGTGTCAAACAACTTTTAGAAGTCTTAGTTTGTTTGACACGTCATCACGTGACCACGTGATTAGTCCGAACGGAGTTTCTTTATTCGTGTCAATGGGTATTTTTGTCGCCTTCGGCTGGAAATGGACTGTTTAATGCGTGGTGGTTATGCGTTACTGAAACTCCGTGTCAGACCGATAAAGCTTTTCTCTCTCCATTTAAAGGAGAGTGGATGTAGTGGACCTTATTTGATCTTATTAAGCTTAGTAGTTCGGAGAACGGGGGTATCAGTATCGCTTCAGCGACCACGTTGAAAACTCCATTTCAGCTAAAGTCGATAAAAACTCTGCGTTTACATGAACAAAGAGACACAGTTTGGAGTGTTCGCGTTGAGCGTGCAAGATAGTTTTACGATTTATGAACACGCTTCAAAGATTTAATTTAATTTTGTTCGTGTCAAACAACTTTTAGAAGTCTTAGTTTGTTTGACACGTCATCACGTGACCACGTGATTAGTCGAACAGTTTCTTTATTCGTGTCAATGGGTGTTTTTGTGTCCTTTAGCTGGAAATGGACTGTTTAACGTGGTGCGTTTGGCGTTACTGAAACTCCGTGTCAGACCGATAAACACTTTTCTCTCTCCATTTAAGGAGAGTGGATGTAGTGGACCTTATTTGATCTTATTCGCTTAGTAGTTCGGAGAACAGGGTATCAGTATCGCTGGCGACCACGTTGAAAACTCCATTTCAGCTAAAGTCGATAAAAACTCTCGTTTACATGAACAAAGAGACACAGTTTGGAGTGTTCGCGTTGAGCGTGGAGTAGTTCTACGATTTATGAACTTGCGCTTCAAAGATTTTATTTAATTTTGTTACCGTGTCAAACAACTTTAGAAGTCTTAGTTTGTTTGACAGCGTCATCACGTGACCACGTGATTAGTCGAAGGAGTTTCTTTATTCGTGTCAATGGGTGTTTTTGTGTCCTTTGGCTGGAAATGGACTGTTTAGCGTGGTCGTTGTGCGTTACTGAAACTCCGTGTCAGACCGATAAACGTTTTCTCTCTCCATTTAAAGGAGAGTGGATGTGAGTGGACCTTATTTGATCTTATTCCGCTTAGTAGTTCGGAGAACAGGGTATCAGTATCGCTGGCGACCACGATTTGAAAACTCCATTTCAGCTAAAGTCGATAAAAACTCTCGTTTACATGAACAAAGAGACACAGTTTGGAGTGTTCGCGTTGGCGTGGAAGTAGTTTCGATTTATGAACACGCTTCAAAGATTTAATTTAATTTTTGTTCGTGTCAAACAACTTTTAGAAGTCTTAGTTTGTTTGACACGTCATCACGCGTGACCCACGTGATTAGTCGAACGGGTTTCTTTATTCGTGTCAATGGGTGTTTTGTGTCCTTCGGCTGGAAATGGACTGTTTAACGTGGTCGTTGTACGTTACTGAAACTCCGTGTCAGACCGATAAACCTTTTCTCTCTCCATTTAAAGGGAGAGTGGATGTGAGTGGACCTTATTTGATCTTATTAGCTTAGTAGTTAGGAGAACAGGGTATCAGTATCGCACAGCGACCACGTTGAAAACTCCATTTCAGCTAAAGTCGATAAAAACTCGTTTACATGAACAAAGAGACACAGTTTGGAGTGTTCGCGTTGAAGCGTGGAGTAGTTTACGATTTATGAACACGCTTCAAAGATTTAATTTAATTTTGTTGGTGTCAAACAACTTTTAGAAGTCTTAGTTTGTTTGACCGCGTCATCACGTGACCACGTGATTAGTCAACAGAGTTTCTTTATTCGTGTCAATGGGTGTTTTTGTCGCCTTCGGCTGAAATGGACTGTTTAACGTGGTGGTTGTACGTTACTAAAACTCCGTGTCAGACCGATAAAAGCTTTTCTCTCTCCATTTAAAGGAGAGTGGATGTGAG
Source organism: Puntigrus tetrazona (assembly GCF_018831695.1). Lineage (NCBI taxonomy): Eukaryota > Metazoa > Chordata > Actinopteri > Cypriniformes > Cyprinidae > Puntigrus > Puntigrus tetrazona. The sequence goes on along the minus strand of NW_025048297.1, from coordinate 384,885 downwards.
TGGACCTTATTTGATCTTATTAAACAGTAGTTCGGAGAACAGGGTATCAGTATCGCTGGCGACCACGTTGAAAACTCCATTTCAGCTAAAGTCGATAAAAACTCTCGTTTACATGAACAAAGAGACACAGTTTGGAGTGTTCGCGTTGAGCGTGGAGTAGTTTTACGATTTATGAACACGCTTCAAAGATTTAATTTAATTTTGTTGAAAATTGTCAAACAACTTTTAGAAGTCTTAGTTTGTTTGACACGTCATCACGTGACCACGTGATTAGTCGAAGCGGAGTTTCTTTATTTGCGTGTCAATGGGTGTTTTGTCGCCTTGGCTGGGAAATGGACTGTTTAACGTGGTCGTTATGCGTTACTGAAACTCCGTGTCAGAACCGATAAACCTTTTCTCTCTCCATTTAAAGGAGAGTGGATGTAGTGGACCTTATTTGATCTTATTAAACAGTAGTTCGGAGAACAGGGTATCAGTATCGCACAGCGACCACGTTGAAAACTCCATTTCAGCTAAAGTCGATAAAAACTCGTTTACATGAACAAAGAGACACAGTTTGGAGTGTTCGCGTTGAGCGTGGAGTAGTTTACGATTTATGAACAAACGCTTCAAAGATTTAATTTAATTTTGTTCGTGTCAAACAACTTTTTAGAAGTCTTAGTTTGTTTGACCGTCATCACGTGACCACGTGATTAGTCGAACAGAGTTTCTTTTACCGTGTCAATGGGTGTTTTGTCGCCTTCAGCTGGAAATGGACTGTTTAACGTAGTGGATTGTGCGTTACTGAAACTCCGTGTCAGACCGATAAACCTTTTCTCTCTCCATTTAAAGGAGAGTGGATGTGAGTGGACCTTATTTGATCTTATTAAGCAGTAGTTGGAGAACAGGGTATCAGTGTCGCTGGCGACCACGTTGAAAACTCCATTTCAGCTAAAGTCGATAAAAACTCGTTTACATGAACAAAGAGACACAGTTTGGAGTGTTCGCGTTGGCGTGGAGTAGTTTACGATTTATGAACACGCTTCAAAGATTTAATTTAATTTTTGTTAGTGTCAAACAACTTTTAGAAGTCTTAGTTTGTTTTGACGTCATCACCATGACCACGTGATTAGTCGAAGCAGTTTCTTTATTCGTGTCAATGGGTGTTTTGTCGCCTTCAGCTGGAAATGGACTGTTTAAGCGTGGTGGTTATGCGTTACTGAAACTCCGTGTCAGACCGATAAACCTTTCTCTCTCCATTTTAAGGAGAGTGGATGTGGTGGACCTTATTTGATCTTATCCGCTTAGTAGTTCGGAGAACAGGGTATCAATGTCTTTGCAGCGACCGTTGAAAACTCCATTTCAGCTAAAGTCGATAAAAACTCTGCGTTTACATGAACAAGAGACACAGTTTGGAGTGTGCGCGTTGAGCGTGGAGTAGTTTTCGATTTATGAACACGCTTCAAAGATTTAATTTAATTTTGTTAAAGTGTCAAACAACTTTTAGAAGTCTTAGTTTGTTTGACACGTCATCCACTGTGACCGCGTGATTAGTCGAACAGGTTTCTTTATTCGATGTCAATGGGTGTTTTTGTCGCCTTCAGCTGGAGAATGGACTGTTAACGTGGTCGTTGTACGTTACTAAAACTCCGTGTCAGACCCGATAAAGCTTTTTCTCTCTCCATTTAAAGGAGAGTGGATGTAGTGGACCTTATTTGATCTTATTAAGCAGTAGTTCGGAGAACAGGGTATCAATGTCGCACAGCGACCACGTTGAAAACTCCATTTCCAGCTAAAGTCGATAAAAACTCTCGTTTACATGAACAAAGAGACACAGTTTGGAGTGATCGCGTTGGCGTGGAGTAGTTTTTACGATTTATGAACACGCTTCAAAGATTTAATTAAATTTTGTTGAAGTGTCAAACAGCTTTTTAAGAAGTCTTAGTTTGTTTGTGCGTCATCACGTGACCACATTGATTGAGTCGAACGGAGTTTTCTTTGTTAGAAGTGTCAATGGGTGTTTTGTTGCCTTCAGCTGAAATGGACTGTTTAGCGTGGTGGTTATGCGTTACTAAAACTCCGTGTCAGACCGATAAAGCTTTCTCTCTCCATTTTTAAGAGAGTGGATGTGAGTGGACCTTATTTGATCTTATTAAGCGAAGTAGTTCCGGAGAACAGGGTATCAGTATCGCTGGCGACCACGTTGAAAACTCCATTTCAGCTAAAGTCGATAAAAACTCTCGTTTACATGAACAAGAGACACAGTTTGGAGTGATCGCGTTGAGCGTGGAGTAGTTTTACGATTTATGAACACGCTTCCAAAGATTTTATTTAATTTTGTTAAGTGTCAAACAACTTTTAGAAGTCTTAGTTTGTTTGACACGTCATCCGTAACCAGCGTGATTAGTCGAAGCGAGGTTTCTTTATTCGTGTCAATGGGTGTTTTGTGTCCTTCAGCTGGAAATGGACTGTTTAGCGTGGTGGTGTTACGTTACTGAAATCCGTGTCAGACCGATAAACCTTTTCTCTCTCCATTTAAAGGAGAGTGGATGTGAGTGGACCTTGCTTTGATCTTATTAACCAGTAGTTAGGAGAACAGGGTATCAATATCGCTGCGACCACGTTGAAAACTCCATTTTCAGCTAAAGTAGATAAAAACTCTCGTTTACATGAACAAAGAGACACAGTTTGGAGTGATGCGCGTTGAGCGTGGAGTAGTTTACGATTTATGAACACGCTTCAAAGATTTAATTTGGTATTGCGTGTCAAACAACTTTTAGAAGTCTTAGGTTGTTTGACCGCAATCATCCTGTGACAACGTGATTAGTCGAAGCAGAGTTTCTTTATTCGTGTCAATGGGTGTTTTTGTCGCCTTCGGCTGGGAAATGGACTGTTTAACGTAGTCGTTATACGTTACTAAAACTCCGTGTCAGAGCGATAAAGCTTTTCTCTCTCCATTTAAAGGAGAGTGGATGTGAGTGGACCTTATTTGATCTTATTAGCTTAGTAGTTCGGGAGAACGGGGTATCAGTATCGCTTTTAAGCGACACGTTGAAAACTCCATTTCAGCTAAAGTGGATAAAAACTCGTTTACATGAACAAAGGAGACACAGTTTGGAGTGTTAGCGTTGAGCGTGGAGTAGTTTACGATTTATGAACACGCTTCAAAGATTTAATTTAATTTTTTGTTCGTGTCAAACTTTTTAGAAGTCTTAGTTTGTTTGACACGTCATCACAATGACCACGTGATTAGTCGAACAGGTTTCTTTATTCGTGTCAATGGGTGTTTTGTGTCCTTCAGCTGGAAATGGACTGTTTAGCGTGGTGGTTGTACGTTACTGAAACTCCGTGTCAGACCGATAAAAGCTTTCTCTCCATTTTAAGGAGAGTGGATGTAGTGGACCTTATTTGATCTTATTAAGCTTGAAGTAGTTCGGAGAACAGGGTATCAGTATCGCTTTTAGCGACCACGTTGAAAACTCCATTTCAGCTAAAGTGCGATAAAAACTCTCGTTTACATGAACAAAGAAACACAGTTTGGAGTGTTCGCGTTGAGCGTGTAGTAGTTTCTGATTTATGAACACGCTTCAAAAGATTTTATTTAATTTTGTTCGTGTCAAACAACTTTTAGAAGTCTTAGTTTGTTTTGACACGTCATCAAATGACCACGTGATTTAGTCCAACAGGTTTCTTTATTACCGTGTCAATGGGTGTTTTTGTCTCCTTCAGCTGGAAATGGACTGTTTAACGTGGTCGTTGTGCGTTACTGAAACTCACGTGTCAGACCCGATAAACCTTTTCTCTCTCCATTTAAAAGGAGAGTGGATGTAAGTGGACCTTATTTGATCTTATTAAAGCTTAGTAGTTAGGAGAACAGGGTATCAATATCGCTTTGGCGACCACGTTGAAAACTCCATTTCAGCTAAAGTCGATAAAAACTCTCGTTTACATGAACAAAGAAGGCACAGTTTGGAGTGTTTCGCGTTGAGCGTGGAGTAGGTTTACGATTTATGAACACGCTTCAAAGATTTAATTTAAATTTGTTGGTGTCAAACAACTTTTTAGAAGTCTTAGTTTGTTTTGACACGTCATCACGTGACCACGTGATTGATCGAAAACGAGTTTCTTTATTCGTGTCAATGGGTGTTTTGTCGCCTTCAGCTGGAAATGGACTGTTTAACGTAGTCGTTGTACGTTACTGAAACTCTGTGTCAGACGATAAACCTTTTCTCTCTCCATTTTAAAGGAGAGTGGATGTAGTGGACCTTATTTGATCTTATTCGCTTAGTAGTTCGAAGAACAGGGTATCAGTATCGCTTTGGCGACCACGATTGAAAACTCCATTTCAGCTAAAATTCGATAAAAACTCTCGTTTACATGAACAAAAAGAGGAACACAGTTTGGAGTGATAAGCGTTGGCTTGGAGTAGTTTTACGATTTATGAACGCGCTTCAAGATTTAATTTAATTTTGTTAAGTGTCAAACAACTTTTAGAAGTCTTAGGTTGTTTGACACGTCATCGTGACCACGTGATTAGTCGAACGGAATTTCTTTATTACCGTATCAATGGGTGTTTTGTGTCGCCTTGGCTGGAAATGGACTGTTTAACGTGGTGCGTTGTGCGTTACTGAAACTCCGTGTCAGACGATAAGCCTTTTCTCTCTCCATTTAAAGGAAGTGGATGTGGTGGACCTTATTTGATCTTATTAAACTTAGTAGTTGGAGAACAGGGTATCAATGTCGCTGCGACCACGTTGAAAACTCCATTTCAGCTAAAATGCGATAAAAACTCTCGTTTACATGAACAAAGAACCGCAGTTTGGAGTGTTCGCGTTGAGCGTGGAAGTAGTTTCTGATTTATGAACACGCTTCAAAGATTTAATTTAATTTTGTTCGTGTCAAACAACTTTTAGAAGTCTTAGTTTGTTTGACCGTCATCACGTGACCACGTGATTAGTCGAATGGAGTTTCTTTATTCGTGTCAATGCGGTGTTTTGTCTCCTTCAGCTGGGGAAATGGACTGTTTAACGTGGTCGTTTATGCGTTACTGAAACTCCGTGTCAGACCGATAAACCTTTTCTCTCTCCATTTAAAGGAGAGTGGATGTAGTGGACCTTATTTGATCTTATTAAGCAGTAGTTAGGAGAACCAGGGTATCAGTATCGCTTTGCATGACCACGTTGAAAACTCCATTTCAGCTAAAGTCGATAAAACTCTCGTTTACATGAACAAAGAAACCTTACAGTTTGGAGTGTTCGCGTTGAAGCGTAGTAGTTTCACGATTTATGAACAGCGCTTCAAAAGAATTTATTTAATTTTGTTAGAGTGTCAAACAACTTTTAGAAGTCTTAGTTTGTTTGACACGTCATCCTGTGACCACGTGATTAGTCGAACAGAGTTTCTTTATTAAATGTCAATGGGTGTTTTTGTCGCCTTCAGCTGGAAATGGACTGTTTAACGTGGTGCGTTGTGCGTTACTGAAACTCCGTGTCAGACCGATAAACACTTTTTCTCTCTCCATTTAAAGGAGAGTGGATGTAGGTGGACCTTATTTGATCTTATTAAGCAGTAGTTCGAGGAGAACAGGGTATCAGTATCGCTGGCGACCACGTTGAAAACTCCATTTCAGCTAAAGTCGATAAAAACTCTCGTTTACATGAACAAAGAGACACAGTTTGGAGTGTTCGCGTTGGCGTGGAAGTGGGTTTCACGATTTATGAACACGCTTCAAAAGATTTATATTTAACATTTGTTAAATTGTCACCAACAACTTTTGAAGTCTTAGTTTGTTTGACACGTCATCACGAGACCACGTGATTAGTCGAGCAGAGTTTCTTTATTCGTGTCAATGGGTGTTTTGTCGCCTTCAGCTGAAAATGGACTGTTTAACGTGGTCGTTATGCGTTACTGACACTCCGTGTCAGAACCGATAAACACTTTTCTCTCTCCATTTAAAGGAGAGTGGATGTGAGTGGACCTTATTTGATCTTATTAAGCTTAGTAGTTGGAGAACAGGGTATCGATATCACTTTTGGCGACCACGTTGAAAACTCCATTTCAGCTAAAAGTCGATAAAAACTCGTTTACATGAACAAAGAACACGGTTTGGAGTGTTCGCGTTGAGCGTGGAGTAGTTTACGATTTATGAACACGCTTCAAAAGATTTTATTTAATTTTGTTAAGTGTCAAACAACTTTTAGAAGTCTTAGTTTGTTTGACGCGTCATCACTGTAGACCACGTGATTAGTCGAGCCAGAGTTTCTTTATTAAGGTGTCAATGGGTGTTTTTGTCTCCTTCAGCTGGAAATGGACTGTTTAGCGTGGTGGTTATGCGTTACTGAAACTCCGTGTCAGACCGATAAACCTTTTCTCTCTCCATTTAAAGGAGAAGTGGATGTGGTGGACCTTATTTTGATCTTATTCGGCTTAGTAGTTCGGAGGAACAGGGTATCAGTATCGCTGGCGAGTACGTTGAAAACTCCATTTCAGCTAAAGTGATAAAAACTCTCGTTTACATGAACAAAGAGACACAGTTTGGAGTGTCGGCGTTGTAGGCGTGGAGTAGTTTGCAGGATTTATGAACACGCTTCAAAAAGATTTAATTTAATTTTGTTCGTGTCAAACAACTTTTAGAAGTCTTAGTTTGTTTTGACGCGTCATCACGCATATGACGTGATTAGTCGAGCAGTTTCTTTGTCGTGTCAATGGGTGTTTTTGTCTCCTTCGGCTGGAAATGAACTGTTTAGCATTAGTTGTGGTTATGCGTTACTGAAACTCCGTGTCGAACCCGATAAACCTTTTCTCTCTCCGTTTAAAGGAGAGTGGATGTGATGGACCTTATTTGATCTTATTAAGCTTAGTAGTTAGGAGAACAGGGTATCAGTATCGCTTTTAAGCGACCACGTTGAAAACTCCATTTCAGCTAAAGTGGATAAAAACTCGTTTGCATGAACAAAAGAGACACAGTTTGGAGTGTTCGCATTGGCGTGGGTAGTTTTACGATTTGTGAACCACGCTTCAAAGATTTAATTTAATTTTGTTCGTGTCAAACAACTTTTAGAAGTCTTAGTTTGTTTGACTGCGTCATCTTACAGTGACCACGTGATTAGTCGTCTGAGTTTCTTTATTACCGTGTCAATGGGTGTTTTTGTGCGCCTTCAACTGAAAATGGACTGTTTAACGTGGTCGTTATCGTTACTGAAACTCCGTGTCAGATCGATAAACCTTTTCTCTCTCCATTTAAAGGAGAGTGGATGTGGTGGACCTTATTTTGATCTTATTAAGCTTAGTAGTTGGAGAACAGGGTATCAGTATCGCTGGCGACCACGTTGAAAAACTCCATTTCTGGCTAAAGTCGATAAAGCTCTCGTTTACATGAACAAAGAGACACACAGTTTGGAGTGATAGCGTTGGCGTGGAGTAGTTTTTACGATTTATGAACACGCTTCAAAAGATTTAATTTAATTTTGTTAGTGTCAAACAACTTTTAGAAGTCTTAGTTTGTTTGACACGTCATCACGCTGACCGCGTGATTAGTCGAAGCAACGGAGTTTCTTTATTCGTGTCAATGGGTGTTTTTGTAGCCTTCAGCTGAAATGGACTGTTTGCGTGCTCGTTGTACGTTACTGACACTCCGTGTCAGACGATAAACCTTTTCTCTCTCCATTTAAAGGAGAGTGGATGTTATGTGGACCTTATTTGATCTTATCCGCTTAGTAGTTAGGAGAACAGGGTATCAGTGTCGCTTTCAGCGACCACGTTGAAAACTCCATTTCAGCTAAAGTCGATAAAAGCTCTCGTTTACATGAACAAAGAGACACAGTTTGGAGTGTTCGCGTTGACGTGGAATGATTTTCACGATTTATGAACGCGCTTCAAAGATTTAATATAATTTTGTTAGACATGTCAAACAACTTTTAGAAGTCTTAGTTTGTTTGACACGTCATCACGTGACCACGTGATTAGTCGAAGCGGAGTTTCTTTATTACCGTGTCAATGGGTGTTTTGTGGCCTTCAGCTGGGAAATGGACTGTTTAGCGTGGTCGTTTATGCGTTACTGAAACTCCGTGTCAGACCCGATAAACCTTTTCTCTCTCCATTTTAAAGGAGAGTGGATGTGAATGGACCTTATTTTGATCTTATTCGGCTTAGTTATTAGGAGAACAGAAGGGTATCAGTATCGCTGGCGACCACGTTGAAAACTCCATTTCAAGCTAAAGTCGATTAAAACTCGTTTACATGAACAAAGAGACACAGTTTGGGTGATCGGCGTTGGCGTGGAGGTAGGATTCGATTTATGAACCGCGCTTCAAAAGATTGGGAATTTAATTTTGTTCGTGTCAAACAACTTTTAGAAGTCTTAGTTTTTGTTTGACACGTCATCACCGTGACCACGTGATTAGTCGAACAGGTTTCTTTATTACGTGTCAATGGGTGTTTTTGTCTCAGCTTCAGCTGGAAATGGACTGTTTCGCGTGGTGCGTTATACGTTACTGAAACTCCGTGTCAGACCGATCAACCTTTTCTCTCCATTTAAAAGGAGAGTGGATGTGGTGGACCTTATTTGATCTTATTAGCTTAGTAGTTCGGAGAACAGGGTATCAGTAATCGCTGGCGACACGTTGAAAACTCCATTTCAGCTAAAGTCGATAAAAACTCGTTTACATGAACAAAGAGACACAGTTTGGAGTGATAAAGCGTTGAGCGTGGAAATGGAGTTTCTGATTTATGAATACGCTTCAAAGATTTAATTTAATTTTGTTCGTGTCCTAACAACTTTTTAGAAGTCTTGGATTTGTTTGACACGTCATCATGTGACCGTGATTAGTCGAACAGAGTTTCTTTATTCGTGTCAATGGGTGTTTTTGTCGCCTTCAGCTGGAAATGGACTGTTTAACGTGGTGGATTTATGCGTTACTGAAACTCCGTGTCAGACCGATAAACCTTCTATCTCTCTCCATTTAAAGGAGAGTGGATGTGGATGGACCTTATTTTGATCTTATTAAGCTTAGTAGTTCGGAGAACAGGGGTATCAGTATCGCTGGCGACCACGTTGAAAACTCCATTTCAGCTAAAGTCGATAAAACTCTCGTTTACATGAACAAAGAGACACAGTTTGGAGTGTTAAGCGTTGAGCGTGGAGTAGTTTTCGATTTATGAACACGCTTCAAGATTTAATTTAATTTTGTTAGGTGTCAAACAACTTTTAGAAGTCTTAGTTTGTTTGACACGTCATCACGGCTGACCAGCGTGATTAGTCGAAGCGAGTTTCTTTATTCGTGTCAATGGGTGTTTTTGTCGCCTTCAGCTGGGAAATGGACTGTTGTTTGCGTGGTGGTTGTACGTTACTGACACTCGTGTCAGACCAGATAAACCTTTTCTCTCTCCATTTAAAGGAGAGTGGATGTGGTGGACCTTATTTTGATCTCATTAGGCTTAGTAGTTGGGAGAGCGGGGTATCAATGCTCTTTGCGTGACCACGTTGAAAACTCCATTTCAGCTAAAGTCGATAAAAACTCGTTTACATGAACAAAAGGGCACAGTTTGGAGTGTTGGCGTTGAGCGTGGAAGTAGTTTTAAGATTATGAACGCGCTTCCAAGATTTGAATTTAATTTTGTTAGTGTCAAACAACTTTTAGAAGTCTTAGTTTGTTTGACCGCGTCATCCGCGTGACCACGTGATTAGTCGAACTGAGGTTCTTTGATGCATTAATCAATGGGTGTTTTTGTAAGCCTTGACTGAAAATGGACTGTTTAACGTGAATGGGTATGCCGTTACTGACACTCCGTGTCGAACCCAATAAACCTTTTCTCTCTCATTTTAAAGGAGAGTTGATGTGAAATGAACCTTATTTGATCTTATTAAACTTAGTAGTTAGGAGAACAGGGTATCAATAATCCTTTAGCGACCACGTTGAAAAACTCCATTTCAGCTAAGAAGTCGATAAAAACTCGTTTACATGAACAAACAGACAAAGTTTGGAGTGTTCGCGCGTTGGCGTGGAGTAGTTTGCGATTATGAGACACGCTTCCAAGATTTTATTTAATTTTGTTAAGTCATCAAACAACTTTTAAAAGTCTTAGTTTGTTTGACTGCGTCATCACGTGTTCCGCGTGATTGGTCGATGCAGGTTTCTTCTTTATTAGGTGATAATGGATGTTTTGTAAGCGCCCAGCTGAAAATGGACTGTTTACTTGTGAGTGGATTATGCACGATTACTGACACACACGTGTCAGACCCGATAAACTCTTTCTCTCTCCATTTTAAAAGGAGAGTGGATGTGAGTGGACCTCATTTGATCTCATTAAGCAGTAGTTCGGAGAGCAGGGTATCCGATGTCGCACAAGCGACCACGTTGAAAACTCCTTTTCAGCTAAAGTCGATAAAAGCTCTCGTTTACATGAACAAAGAGACACAGTTTGGAGTGTTGGCGTTGGCGATGGAAATGATTTATACGATTTATGAACAAGCTTTAAAGATTTAATTTAAATTTGTTAAATTGTCAAACAACTTTTAGAAGTCTTAGTTTATTTGACGCGATTATCCTGAACTCAGCGTGATTAGTCGAACTGGAGTTTGCTTTATTTACGTGTCAATGCTGGGTGTTTTGTACTCCTTCGGCTGAAAGTGGACTGTTTAAACATTAGTCGTTGTATGCGTTACTGACACTCCGTGTCGGGCCGATAAGCCTTTTCTCTCTCCATTTAAGGGAGAGTGGATGTAGTGGACCTTATTTGATCTTATTCATAGTAGTTCGGAGAACGGGGGTATCAGTATCGCCAAAAGCGACTTTTCCGCGTTGAAAACTCCATTTCAGCTAAAGTCGGTGAAAGCTCTGGATTTTACTATGAACAAAAAGAATTTTGAGTTTGGAATGTTCGCCTTTGGCGTGGAGTAGTTTACGATTTATGAACAAGCTTCAAAGATTTAATTTAATTTTGTTCATGTCAAACAACTTTTAGAAGTCTTAGTTTGTTTGACGCGTCATCCGCAATGACCACGTGATTAGTCGAAGCGGAGTTTCTTTATTACGTGTCAATAGGTGTTTTTGTCTTCTTTGGCTGGAAATGGACTGTTTGACTTGGTCGTTTGTACGTTGCAGACACTCCGTGTCAGAGCGATCAAACAACACTGCTCTTTCCATTTAAAGGAGAAATTGATCTCTGATGGACCTTATTTGATCTTATTCGCTTGGTAGTTAGGAGAACAGGGTATCAATGTCTTTTGGCGACCACGTTGAAAACTCCACATTTCAGCTAAAGTCGATAAAAACTCTCGTTTGCATGAACAAAGAGACACTGGTTGGAGTGTTCCGCGTTGGCGTGGAAATGGACACGATTTATGAACGCGCTTCAAAAGATTTTATTTAATTTTGTTGCGTGTCAAACAACTTTTAGAAGTCTTAGTTTGTTTGACACGTCATCATGTGTTCACGTGATTAGTCGAGCGGAGTTTCTTTATTACGTGTCAATGGGTGTTTTGTGTCGTAGCCGGCTGGAAATGGACTATTTAACCGTGAGCCGATTTATGCACGTTACACTAAAACTCGTGTCGGAGCGATAAAGCTTTTCTCTTTCCATTTAAAGAGAGTGGATGTAGTGGACCTTATTTGATCTTATTAGCTTAGTAGTTGAGAGAACAGGGTGTCAGTGTCGCTGTGAAACCGCTGAAAAACTCCATTTCAGCTAAAGTCGGTAAAACTCTCGTTTACATGAACAAAAGAGACACAGTTTGGAGTGATTGCGTTGAAGCGTGTAAGGTAGGTTTACGATTTATGAACAGCAGCTCCAAAGATTTAATTTAAATTTGTTCTTGTCAAACTGCTTTTAGAAGTCTTAGGTTGTTTGACGCGTCATCACGTGAACCACGTGATTGATCGAGCGCAGTTTCTTTATTACCGTGTCAATGCGGTGTTTTTGTGCTTCAGCTGAAAATGGACTGTTTAACGTCCTCGTTTGTGCGTTACTGACCACCGTGTCAGACCGATAAACCTTTTCTCTCTCCATTTAAAGGAGAGTTGATGTGGTGGACCTTATTTGAAGTCTCATTAAACAGCTTACTTGAGAGAACAGGGTATCAATGTCGCACAGCGACCACGTTGAAAACTCAATTTCAGCTAAAGTCGATAAAAATCTCGTTTACATGAACAAAGAAGGTACAGTTTGGAGTGTTAGCGTTTTGGCGATGGAGTGGATTTCTGGAGTTATGAACACGCGGCAAAGATTTAATTTAATTTTGTTTTGTATCAAACAACTTTTAGAAGTCTTAGTTTGTTTGACTGCGTCATCCGCTGACCACGTGATTAGTCGAGCGAGTTTTCTTTGTTACCGTGTCAATGGGTGTTTTTATGCGCCTTCGGCTGGGAAATGGACTGTTTAGCATTAGTGGTTGTGCGTTACTGAACCTCCGTGTGAGACCGATAAACCTTTTCTCTCTCCATTTAAAGGAGTGGATGTGAAATGGACCTTATTTGATCTCATCGGCTTAGTAGTTCGGAGAACAGGAGTATCAATGTCGCGCAGCGACCACGTTGAAAACTCCATTTCAGCTAAAGTGGAGTAAAAACTCTGGATTACATGAACAAAGAGACACAGTTTGAACGGATCGTGTTGAGTTAGTAGGTAGTTTTAGGATTTATGAACACGCTTCCAAAGATTTAATTTAAATTTGTTAGTGTCAAACAACTTTTACAGAAGTCTTGGTTTGTTTTGTGCGTCATCACGTGTTACGTGATGATTAGTCGAACTAGAGTTTCTTTATTCGTATTGTCAATGGGTGTTTTTTGTCTCCGCCGGCTGGAAATGAGCTGTTTAAGAGTGGTGGTTGTATGTTGCTGAAACTCGTGTCGAACCGATAAACCTTTTCTCTCTCCATTTTAGGGAGAGTGGATGTGAGTATTGGACCTTATTTGATCTTATTAAGCTTAGTAGTTAGGAGAACAGGAGTATCAGTATTGCACCCAGCGACCACGTTGAAAACTCCATTTCAGCTAAAGTGGATAAAAACTCTGCGTTTACATGAACAAACAGGCAAAGTTTGGAGTGTTCGCGTTGAAGCGTCAAGGTAGTTTTACGATTTGCGAACACGCTTCAAAAGATTTAATTTAAATTTGTTGCGTGTCAAACAACTTTTAGAATACTTAGTTTGAAACTGACCGCGTTATCCTTATGTTTCGCGTGATTAGTCCGTCTGAAGTTTCTTTATTAGGTAATAATAGATGTTTTGTATCTCCTTCGGCTGGAAATGGACTGTTTTAACGTGAATTGTTTGTATACGTTACTGACACACAGTGTCGAATCGATAAACCTTTTCTCTCTCCATTTAAAGGAGATTGGATGTGTGATGGACATATTTGATCTCATTCGCTTAGTAGTTCGGAGAACAGGGTATCGATATAGCTGGCGACCACGTTAAACTCCATTTCAGCTAAAGTCGATAAAACTCTCGTTTACATGAACAAAGAGACACAGTTTAGAGTGTTAAATTTAAGCGTGGAGTAGTTTACGATTTATGAATGCCTTCAAGATTTAATTAATTTTTGTTAGAGTGTCAAAGCAACTTTTAGAAGTCTTAGGTTGTTTGACACGTCATCCGCGTGACCCACGTGATTAGTCGAAGCAATTTCTTTATTACCGTGTCAATGCAGTTGTTTTGTCGCCTTTGGCTGAGAAAGTGGACTGTTTAACGTGGTGTTTATGCGTTACTGACACTCCGTGTCAGAACGATAAACCTTTTCTCTCTCCATTTAAGGAGAGTGGATGTAGTGGACCTTATTTGATCTTATTCGGCTTAGTAGTTAGGAGGAGCAAGAGATTATCAATGTCGCACAGCGACCACGTTGAAAAACTCCATTTCAGCTAAGAAATTGGTAAAACTCTACATTTACATGAACAAAGGAACACAGTTTGGAGTGTTACGCGTTGAGCGTCGGTAGTTTTACGATTTATGAACACGCTTCAAAGATTTAATTTAATTTTGATTGCGTGTCAAACAACTTTTAGAAGTCTTAGTTTGTTTGACCGCGTCATCGCGTGATGCGTGATTAGTCGAAACCGAGTTTCTTTATTCGTGTCAATGGGTGTTTTTATCGCCTTCAAGCTTGGAAATGGACTGTTTGGCATTAGTCGTTTATGCGTTACTGACACTCCGTGTCAGACCGATAAACCTTTCTCTACTCCATTTTAAAGAAGTGGATGTGACAGTGGACCTTATTTATTTGATCTTATTGGCTTAGTAGTTCGGAGAACGGGGTATCAGTATCGCACCAGCGATCCCGTTGAAAACTCATTTCAGCTAAAATCGAGTAAAAACTCGTCGTTGTGAACAAAGAGACACCGGTTGGAGTGATCGCGTTGAGCGTGGAAGTAGGTTGGTGATTTATGAACGCGCTTCCAAAAGATTTTTACATTTAATTTTGTTGGTATCCAAACAGCTTTTTAGAGATCTTAGTTTTGTTTGACCGCGTCATCGCATGACCACGTGATTAGTCGAACAAGGTTTCTTTATTCGTGTCAATGGGTGTTTTGTAGCCTTCGGCTGGAAATGGACTGTTTAACACCTGGTGCGTTTGTATGTTACTGAAAATCCGTGTCAGAACGATAAGCAACACTCTCTCTCCATTTAAAGGAGAGTGGATGTAGTGGACCTTATTTGATCTTATTAACCTTATTAGTTAGGAGAACAGGGTATCAATGTCGCTGCCAGCGACCGCGTTTAAAAAACTCCATTTCAGCTAAAATTGATAAACTTTCTCGTTTACGCCAGTTCAAAGAGGCACAGTTTGGAGTGTTCAGCGTTGAGCGTGGAGTAGTTTTCCCGATTTATGAACTGCGCTTCAAAGATTTAAATTTAAATTTGTTCTTGTCAAACAGCTTTTAGAAGTCTTAGTTTGTTTGACGCGTCATCACGCAATACCGCAGTGATTGGTCGAACAGGTTTCTTTATTCGTGTCAATGGAATTGTTTTTGTCGCCTTCAGCTGAAAATGGACACAGTTTACTTACGTCCTGCGTTTGTACGTTACTAACCTCTCCCGTGTCAGAACGATAAAGCTTTTCTCTCCATTTTAAAGGAGAGTTGATGTGGTGGACCTTATTTGATCTTATTCGCGCAGTAGTTGGGAGAACAGAGGGTATCAATGTATACTTTAGCGACCACGTTGAAAACTCCATTTCAGCTAAAGTGGATAAAACTCTCGTTCCCATGAACAAAGGAACACAGTTTGGGTGTTGTTGGCGTTGGCGTGGAGTAGTTCTCACGATTTATGAACGCGCTTCAAATATTTAATTTTAAATTTGTTTGTATTGTCAAACAGCTTTTAGAAGTCTTAGTTTGTTTGACCGCGTCATCACGTGACCACGTGATTAGTCCGAAGCAGGTTCTTTTTAAATTAATCAGTCAAGAATTGTTTTGTCGCCTTCAGCTGGAAATGGACTGTTTGCGGCTGGTCGTTATCGTTACTAAAACTCGTGTCAGAACGATGGCTTTTCTCTCCATTTAAAAGGAGTGGATGTAGTGGACTTATTTTGATCTTATTTGCTTAGTAGTTGGAGAACGGGAGTATCAATATCGCACAGCGACCACGTTGAAAACTCCATTTCAGCTAAAGTCGATAAAAACTCTCGTTTACATGACAAAGAGACACAGTTTGGAGTGATCGCGTTTGGCGTGGAGTAGTTTTACGATTTATGAACACGCTTCAAAGATTTAATTTAATTTTGTTCGTGTCAAACAACTTTTAGAAGTCTTAGTTTGTTTGACACGTCATCACGTGACCACGTGATTAGTCGAGCAGGAGTTTCTTTATTCGTGTCAATGGGTGTTTTTGTGTCCTTCAGCTGGAAATGGACTGTTTAACGTGGTCGTTGTACGTTACTGAAACTCCGTGTCAGACCGATAAACCTTTTCTCTCTCCATTTAAAGGAGAGTGGATGTAGTGGACCTTATTTGATCTTATTCGCTTAGTAGTTCGGAGAACAGGGTATCAGTATCGCACAGCGACCACGTTGAAAACTCCATTTCAGCTAAAGTCGATAAAAACTCTCGTTTACATGAACAAAGAGACACAGTTTGGAGTGATGGCGTTGAGCGTGGAGTAGTTTTACGATTTATGAACACGCTTCAAAGATTTAATTTAATTTTGTTCGTGTCAAACAACTTTTAGAAGTCTTAGTTTGTTTGACACGTCATCACGTGACCACGTGATTAGTCGAACGGAGTTTCTTTATTCGTGTCAATGGGTGTTTTTGTCGCCTTCAGCTGGAAATGGACTGTTTAACGTGGTCGTTGTACGTTACTAAAACTCCGTGTCAGACCGATAAAGCTTTTCTCTCTCCATTTAAAGGAGAGTGGATGTGGTGGACCTTATTTGATCTTATTCGCTTAGTAGTTCGGAGAACAGGGTATCAGTATCGCACAGCGACCACGTTGAAAACTCCATTTCAGCTAAAGTCGATAAAAACTCTCGTTTACATGAACAAAGAGACACAGTTTGGAGTGTTCGCGTTGAGCGTGGAGTAGTTTTACGATTTATGAACACGCTTCAAAGATTTAATTTAATATTGTTTGTGTCAAACGCTTTTAGAAGTCTTAGTTTGTTTGACGCGTGACCGCGTGATTAGTCGAGCGGAGTTTCTTTATTACGTGTCAATGGGTGTTTTATCGCCTTCAGCTGGAAATGGACTGTTTGTGGTCGTTATACGTTACTAAAACTCCGTGTCAGAACGATAAAGCTTTTCTCTCTCCATTTAAAGGAGTGGATGTAGTGGACATATTTGATCTTAGTAGCGTAGTAGTTCGGAGGAACAGGGTGTCAGTATCTCCTTTGGCGACTCGCGTTGAAAACTCCATTTCATTCAAATCGATCAAAAACTCTCGTTTATGAACAAGAGACACAGTTTGGAATGATCGGCGTTGGCGTGCAGAAGGTTTACGATTTATGAATGCGCTTCAAGATTTTATTTAATTTTGTTACGTGTCAAACAACTCTTAAAAGTCTTAGTTTGACGACCGCGTCATCAACGACCACGTGATTAGTGAAACGGAGTTTCTTTATTAGAGTGCTCAGTAAGGTGTTTTGCTCGCGCTGGCTGAAATGGACTGTTTAGCATTAGTGCGTTTATCGTTACCTGAGCAAATCTGTCAGACGATAAACCTTTTCTTTCTCCATTTAAAAGGAGATTGGATGTGGTGGACCTTATTTGATCTTATTAAACCGTTAGTTCGAACAGGGTATCGATGTCGCTGGCACGACCGTTAAGCTCACATTTCAGCTAAAATACGATAAAAACTCTAATTCATGAACAAAGACGATTTGGAGTGATGGTGGCGTGGAAATGGGATTTCGATTTATGAACCAACGCTTCAGTTTTATTTAATTTTATCGTGTCTGCTGCTTTAGAGTCTTAGTTTGTTTGACACCGTCATCACGTGTTCCGTGATTGAAGTCAGCAGGTTTCTTTGTAATGTCAATGGGTGTGTTTTCTCCTTCAGCTGAAATGGACTGTTTAAACGTGGTGAATTTATGCGTTACTGAAACTCGTGTCAGACCATAAACGTTTTCTCTCTCATTTTAAAGAGTGGATGTAGTGGACCTTATTTGATCTTATTAAGCAGTAGTTAGAGACAGGGTATCAGTATCTTTGTGACTTCGTGAAAACTCCATTTCAGCTAAAAAATCGATAAAAACTCTCGTTTACATGAACAAGAGACACAGTTTGCCGGTATTAGCGTTGAGCGTGGAGTAGTTCTGATTTATGAACACCTTCAAGATTTAATTTAATTTTGTTATTGTCAAACAACTTTGCCAGAAGTCTTAATTTGTTTTGACCGTCATCCAAATGACGCGTGATTAGTCGAACGGAGTTTCTTTATTACGGTATCGTAGGTGTTTTTGTAGCCCGGCTGGAAATGGACTGTTTAGCGTGGTGGTTGTCGTTACTAAACTCCGTGTCAGACCCGATAAAGCTTTTCTCTCCATTTGAAATTGGATGTGATGGTTTATTTGATCTTATTAGCTTAGTAGTTCGGAGAACAGAATTATCCAGTATCGCTGGCGACCACGTTGAAAACTCCATTTCTGGCTAAAGTCGGTAAACTCCTACGTTCATTGAACAAAGGACACAGTTTGGAGTGATCGCGTTGAGCTTGATGGATTTACGATTTATGAACCATTTAAGATTTGTTAATTTTGTTGGTGTCAAACAACTTTGAAGTCTGGATTTGTTTGACGTCATCTGCGTGACCCGCGTGATTAGTCAACGGAGTTTCTTTATTACGTGTCAATGGGTGTTTTATGCGTACGGCTGAAATGGACTGTGCGTGAGTGCGTTTATACGTTACGACTCGTGTCAGACGATAAGCCTTTTCTCTCTCCATTTGAGAAGTGGATGTAAGTGGACCTCATTTGATCTTATTAAAGCAGTAGTTGGAGAACAGGGTATCAATGTCGCTTTGTGACCATTTAGAAAACTCCATTTCCAGCTAAAGTCGATCAAAACTCGTTTATGAACAAAGAGACACAGTTTGGAGTGATCAGCGTTGAAGCGTGGAGTAGTTTGATTTATGAACACGCCAAGATTTAATTTAATTTTGTTAGTGTCCAAACAACTTTTAAGTCTTAGTTTGTTTGACCGTCATCAAATGACCGCGTGATTAGTCGAAGCGAGTTTCTTTATTCGTGTCAATGGAATTGTTTTGTCGCCTTCGGCTGAAAGTGGACTGTGCGCGTGGTGGTGTACGTTACTGACACTCCGTTTCAGGGCCGATAAACCTTTTCTCTCCATTTAAAGGAGAGTGGATGTAGTCAGACCTTGGCCCGATCTTTATCCGCTTAGTAGTTGGGGAACAGGAGTATCAGTATCGCTTTTAGCGACCACGTTGAAAACTCCACGGCTACAGCTAAAATGCGATAAAACTCTCGTTTACATGAACAAAGAGACACGGTTGGAGTGATCGCGTTGAGCGTGGAGTAGTTTAAGTTATGAATGCCTTCAAGATTTAATTTAATTTTTTGTGTCTAACAGCACGAGAAGTCTTATTTGTTTTGGCCACGTCATCACGAGACCACGTGATTAGTCCGAACAGGTTTCTTTATTCTTGTCAATGGGTGTTTTTGTCGCCTTCGGCTGGGAATGGACTGTTTGCGGCGTAGTGCGTTGTCACGTTACTGGAAGCTCCGTGTCAGACCGATGTGTACCTGTCTCTCCATTTAAAGGAGAGTGGATGTAGTGGACCTTATTTGATCTCATTCGCTTAGTAGTTCGGAGAACAGGGTATCAGTATCGCACAAGCGACCACGTTGAAAACTCCATTTCCTTCAAAAATCGATAAAACTCTCGTTTACATGAACAAGAGACACAGTTTGGAGTATTCGGCATTGAAGCGTGGAGTAGTTTTCTGATTTATGAACCGCTTCAAGATTTATTTAATTTTATTTCGTGTCAAACAACTTTTAGAAGTCTTAGTTTTGTTTGACCGTCATGTGACCACGTGATTAGTCAACAGTTTCTTTTTTCGTGTCAGTAGGTGTTTTGTACTTCAGCTGGAAATGGACTGTTTGCGTGGGTAGTTATACGTTACTAAAACTCCGTGTCAGAACGATAAAGCTTTCTCTCTCATTTAAAGAGAGTGGATGTAGTGGACATATTTGATCTTATTAAACAGTAGTTCGGAGAACAGGGGTATCAATGCTCCTTTGCGCTCCGTTGAAAACTCCATTTCAGCTAAAGTGGATAAACTCTCGTTTGTGAACAAAGAGACACGGTTGGAGTGTTACGCGTTGGGCGTGGGTAGTTTCGATTTATGAACACGCTTCAAGATTTAATTTGATTTGTTAGTGTCAAACAACTTTTGAAGTCTTAGTTTGTTAGACGTCATCACGTATTCCCGTGATTAGTCGAAACGGAGTTTCTTTATTCGTGTCAATGGAGTGTTTGTCGCCCGGCTGAAATGGACTGTTTAACGTAGTGGGTTTGCTCATTACTAAAACTCCGTATCAGACCGATAAAGCTTTTCTCTCATTTTAAAGGAGAGTGGATGTGAGTGGACCTTGTTTGATCTTATTAAACGTAGTTAGAACAGAGGTATCAATGTCGCTGTAACTACGTTGAAAACTCATTTCAGCTAAAGTCAGAAGTAAAACTCTAGATTTACGCAGACAAAGAGACACAGTTTGGAGTAGTCGCGTTGAGCAGGTAGTTTCGATTTATGAACACGCTTCAAAGATTTAATTTAATTTGTTAAATTGTCAAACAACTTTTAGAAGTCTTGGTTGTTTGACCATCATCCGTAGACCACGTGATTAGTCAACCTTTGGAGTTTCTTTGTCGTGTCAATGGGTGTTTTGTGTCCTTTAGCTGGAAATGGACTGTGCAATGTGGTCTCATTTATGCGTTACTGGAAACTCCGTGTCAGACCTTGATAAACCTTTTCTATCTCATTTAAAGGAAAGTGGATGTAGTGGACCTTATTTGATCTTATTAACCAGTAGTTCGGAGAACAGGGTATCAGTATCATACGGAGACCACGTTGAAAACTCCATTTCAGCTAAAGTCGGTAAAAACTCTCTAGTTTACGCAGACAAGAGAGACACAGTTTGGAGTGTTCGCGTTGGCGTGGAGTAGTTTAGGATTTATGAACACGCTTCAAAATTTAATTTAATTTTGTTCGTGTCAAACAACTTTTTAGAAGTCTTGTTTGTTTGAAGCCTGTCATCGCGTGACAACGTGATTAGTCGAGCAGGTTTCTTTAATGGAAGTAATCAGTTTTTGTCTCCTTGGCTGAAATGGACTGTTTAACGTGGATCGTTTGCGTTACTGAAACTCCGTGTCAGACGATAAACCTTTTCTCTCTCCATTTAAAGGAGAGTGGATGAGTGGACCTTGTTTGATCTTATTCCTTAGTAGTTGGAGAACGGGTATCCAGTATCGCTTTGGCGACCACGTTGAAAACTCCATTTCAGCTAAAGTGGATAAAACTCTCGTTCCATGAACAAAGAGACACAGTTTGGTGTGCGCGTTGGCGATGGAAGTAGTTTCACGATTATGAACACGCTTTAAAGATTTAATTTAAATTTGTTCGTGTCAAAAACTTTTAGAAGTCTTAGTTTTGTTTGACACGTCATCGTGACCACGTGATTGGTGAACGGAGTTCTTTATTCGTGTCAATGGGTGTTTTTGTCGCCTTCAGCTGAAATGGACTGTTTAGCGTAGTGCGTTGTACCCGTTACTAAAACTCCGTGTCAGACGATAAAGCTTTCTCTCTCCATTTTAAAGGAGAGTGGATGTAGTGGACCTTATTTGATCTTATTAGCAGTATTTGACAGAATTATCAGTATCCTTTTAGCGACCGTTGAAAACTCCATTTCAGCTGAAGTCAATAAAAACTCTCGTTTACATGAACAAAGGGCACAGTTTGGAGTGTTAAAGCGTTGAGGCGTAGGTTTACGATTTATGAACGCGCTTCAAAGATTATTTAATTTGTTCGTGTCAAACAACTTTTTAGAAGTCTTGATTTATTTTGACCTGTCATCCGCGTGACAAGCGTGATTAGTCGAACAGGTTTCTTTATTCGTGTCAATGGGTGTTTTATGCTCCTTCGGCTGGAAATGGACTGTTTAGCATTAGTGTTATGCGTTACTGCTGAAACTCCGTGTCTAGACCGATAAACCTTTTCTCTCTCCATTTTTAAAGGGAGAGTGGATGTAGTGGACCTTATTTGATCTTATTAGCTTAGTAGTTAGGAGAACAGAATCAATGCTCGCTTTGTGACCATTTAAACTCCATTTTTAGCTAAAGTGGATGAAAACTCTCGTTTACATGAACAAAGAGACGGTTGGAGTGTTAGCGTTGGTGATGGAGTAGTTTCTGATTTATGAACACGCTTCAAAGATTTAATTTAAATTTGTTTGTGTCAAACAACTTAGAAGTCTTAGTTTGTTGACCGTCATCGCGTGACCCGCGTGATTAGTCGAGCGGAGTTTTCTTTGTGCGTGTCAATGGGTGTTTTGTATGTGCCGGCTGAAATGGACTGTTTAACGTAGTGCGTTTATGCGTTACTAAAACTCCGTGTCAGACGTCAGCTTTTCTCATTTAAGGAAGTGGATGCTTGATGGACCTTATTTGATCTTATTCGCCCAGTAGTTAGGAGAACAGGGTATCAATGTCGCTGCGACCGCGTTTAAACTCATTTCAGCTAAAGTCGATAAAAACTCGTTTACATGACAAAGAAGACACAGTTTGGAGTGATGCGCGTTGAGCTTGATCGTTTTACGATTTATGAACCACGCTTCAAAGATTTAATTTAATTTTGTTGCGTGTCAAACAACTTTTAGAAGTCTTAGTTTGTTTTGACCGTCATCAATGACCACGTGATTAGTCGAACGGAGTTTCTTTATTCGATGTCAATGGTGTTTTGTAATCTTTAGCTGAAATGGACTGTTTAATGTGGTCATTATACGTTACTGGAAACTCAATGTCAGACGATAAACCTTACTATCTCTCCATTTAAAAAGTGGATGTGGTGGGCCTTGGCCTTATTGACCAGTAGTTCGGAGGCAGGGTATCGATGTCGCACAGAGACCACGTTGAAAACTCCATTTCAGCTAAAGTCGATCAAATACCGTTTACATGAACAAAGAGACACAGTTTGGAGTATTGCGTTGAAGCGTGGAGGTAGTTTGGGATTTATGAACACGCTTCAGATTTAATTTAATTTTGTTC
Source organism: Puntigrus tetrazona (assembly GCF_018831695.1). Lineage (NCBI taxonomy): Eukaryota > Metazoa > Chordata > Actinopteri > Cypriniformes > Cyprinidae > Puntigrus > Puntigrus tetrazona. Next base: position 362,188 of record NW_025048297.1, on the reverse strand, counting down.
GTGTCAAACCTTTTTTAGAAGTCTTAGTTGTTTGACCTGTCATCCGCGTGATAGCGTGATTAGTCGAAGCGGAGTTTCTTTAGTCGTGTCAATGGGTGTTTTTGTCTCCTTCGCTGGAAATGGACTGTTTAACGTGGTGGTGTACGTTACTAGGCTCCGTGTCAGACGATAAACCTTTTCTCTCTCCATTTAAAAAGGAGAGTGGATGCTTAGTGGACCTTATTGATCTTGTGCAAGCAGTAGTTAGGAGAGCAGAAGAATTATCAGTATCGCACAGTGTTCACGTTGAAAACTCCATTTCGGCTAAAGTGGATAAAAACTCTCGTTTACATGAACAAAGAGACACGGTTGGAGTGTTCACGTTGACGTGGAGTAGTTTCTGATTTATGAACAGCGAATTTAATTTAAATTTGATGCGTGTCAAAAAACTTTTAGAAGTCTTAGTTTGTTTGACCGTCATCGCGTGACCAGTGATTAGTCTGAAGCGAGTTTCTTTATTCGTAATGCGGTGTTTTATGCTTCAGCTGAAATGGACTGTTTAACGTGGTAGATTTATGCGTTACTAAAACTCCGTGTCAGAGCGATAAAGCTTTTCTCTCTCCATTTTAAAAGGAGAGTGGATGTAGTAGACCTTATTTGATCTTGTAAGCAGTATTTAGGAGAACAGGGTATCAGTATCGCTGGCGTCACGTTGAAAACTCCATTTCAGCTAAAGTCGATAAAACTCTCGTTTACATGAACAAAGAGACACAGTTTGGAGTGTTACGCGTTGGCGTGGAGTAGTTTCACGGTTATGAACCGCTTCAAAGGGCTTAATTTAATTTTGTTCGTGTCAAACAACTTTAGAAGTCTTAGTTTGTTTGAAGCGTCATCAAATACGTGATTGATCGACGAGTTTCTTTGTCCGTGTCAATGGTGTTTTTGTGTCGCTGGCTGAAATGGACTGTTTAATGTAGTCGTTATGCGTTACTGGAATTCCGTGTCAGACCGATAAACCTTTCTCTCCATTTAGGGGAGAGTGGATGTAGTGGACCTTATTTGATCTTATTAAGCAGTAGTTCGGAGAACAGGGTGCTCCAGTATCGCTTTTAGCGACCGCGTTTAAGAAAACTCCATTTCCAGCTAAAATCGATAAAAACTCTCGTTTACATGAACAAGAGACACGGTTGGAGTGTTAGTTGGCGTGGAGTAGTTTACCACGATTTACTGGAGCACGCTGAGGTGGTGATTTTTCTTCGTGTCAAACAACTTTTGATCTTGATTTTGTTTGGCGGCCGTCATCCGCAGCTGACCCGTGATTAGTCGACGGGCTAACATTACCGTGTCAATACGTTGTTTTTGTCTCCTTCGGCTGGAAATGGACTGTTTAGCGTGGTGGGTATGCGTTATGGCTCCGTGTCAGACCGATAAGCCTTTTCTCTCCTCATTTTAAAGGAGAGTGGATGTAGTGGACCTTATTTGATCTTATTAAGCTTAGTAGTTGGAGAGCAAAATTGTCAATGTCCACTTTGGCGACCACGTTGAAAACTCCATTTCAGCTAGAAATTAGATAAAAACTCTCGTTTACATGAACAGGGGGCACAGTTTGGAGTATTAGCATTGAAGCGTGGAAGTAGTTTTACGATTTATGAACACGCTGAGAATTTAATTGGTTGTTAAGTGTCAAAACAGCTTTTAAATCTTGGTTGTTTGACGCGTCATCCGCGTGACCACGTGATTAGTCAACCGGAGTTTCTTTTTAGTGTCAATGGGTGTTTTGTCGCCTTCAGCTGGAAATGGACTGTTTAACGTGGTGTTATGCGTTACTGAAACTCACGTGTCAGACCGATAAACCTTTTCTCTCTCCATTTAAGGAGAGTGGATGTAGTGGACCTTATTTGATCTTATTCGCTTAGTAGTTCGGAGAACAGGAATTATCAATGCTCCTTTGGCGACCCGTTGAAAACTCCATTTCAGCTAAAGTGAGATAGAAACTCTCATTTACATGAACAAGAGAGACACAGTTTGGAGTATTCGCGTTGGCGTGGAGTAGTTTCACGATTTATGAACACGCTTCAAGATTTAATTTAAATTTGTTTCGTATCAAACAACTTTAGAAGTCTTAGTTTGTTTGACACGTCATCACGTGACCACGTGAATTAGTCGAGCAGGTTTCTTTATTACGTGTCAATGGGTGTTTTGCTTAAGCCTTTGGAAATGGGCTAATTTAGCGTGGTGCGTTGTCGTTACTAAAACTCCGTGTCAGAGCGATGGCTTTTCTCTCTCCATTTAAAGGAAGTGGATGTGAAGTGGACCTTATTTGATCTTATTAAACAGTAGTTCGGGAACAGGGGGTATCAATGTCGCTTTAAGCGTTCCGTTGAAAACTCCATTCCAGCTAAAATTGATGATAAAACTCTCGTTCATGAACAAAAGGGCCACAGTTTGGGTGATCGCGTTGAGCTTAAGGTATTCTGATTTATGAACCACCCTTCAGGAATTTAATTTAATTTTGTTGGTATCAAACAACTTTTAGAAGTCATAGTTTGTTTGACACGTCATCACGTGACCACGTGTGGTCTGATCGAAGCAGGAGTTTCTTTATTAGAGTGTCAGTAAGATTGTTTTGTGCCTTGACGAAATGGACTGTTTAACGTGGTAGTTATCGTTGCAGAGCTCCGTGTCAGACCGATAAACCTTTTCTCTCTCCCACATTTAAAGGGAGAGTGGATGCCCAAAAGTGGACCTCATTTGATCTCTTATTAAGCAATGATTGGGAGAACAGGGTATCAGTATTGCACAGCGACCCGCGTTGAAAACTCCATTTTCAGCGATCGATAAAAACTCTAGTTTACATGAACAGAGACACAGTTTGGAATGATCGGCGTTGAAAATGGAGAAGGTTCCCGATTTTATGAACCTTCCAAGATTTATTTAATTTTGTTAAATGTCGACAACTCTTAAAGTACTTAGTTTGTTTGACCGTCATCCATCGACCACGTGAGTTAGTCGAGCAGGTTCTTTATTAAATGTCAATGGGTGTTTTGTATGGCTGGAAATGGACATTTTAACGTTGTGATTTATGCGTTACTGAAACGCCGTGTCAGGCGATAAACCTTTTCTTTCTCCATTTTAAAGGAGATTGGATGTAGAGTGGACCTTATTTGATCTTATTCGCTTAGTAGTTCGGAGGAACAGGGTATCGTATCGCACAGCGACCGTTGAAGAAACACTCATTTCAGCTAAAATCGATCAAAAACTCTAGATTTACGCATGAACAAAGACACAGTTTGATGTCCCGCGTTGAAGCGTAGGTAGTTCACGATTATGAGCCACGCTTCCAAAGATTTTATTTAATTTTGCTCATGTCTAACAACTTTTAGAAGTCTTGGTTGTTTGACACGTCATCACTATGACCCGTGATTGAGTCAACGGGAGTTTCTTTATTACGTGTCAATGGGTGTTTTGTCTCCTTCAGCTGGAAATGGACTGTTTAACGTGGTGGTTATGCGTTACTGAAACTCCGTGTCAGACCGATAAACCTTTTCTCTCTCCATTTAAAGGAGAGTGGATGTGAGTGGACCTTATTTGATCTTATTAAGCTTAGTAGTTCGGAGAACAGGGTATCAGTATCGCTTTGGCGACCACGTTGAAAACTCCATTTCAGCTAAAGTCGATAAAAACTCTCGTTTACATGAACAAAGAGACACAGTTTGGAGTGTTCGCGTTGGCGTGGAGTAGTTTTACGATTTATGAACACGCTTCAAAGATTTAATTTAATTTTGTTCGTGTCAAACAACTTTTAGAAGTCTTAGTTTGTTTGACACGTCATCACGTGACCACGTGATTAGTCGAACGGAGTTTCTTTATTCGTGTCAATGGGTGTTTTTGTCGCCTTCAGCTGAAAATGGACTGTTTAACGTGGTGGTTATGCGTTACTGAAACTCCGTGTCAGACCGATAAACCTTTTCTCTCTCCATTTAAAGGAGAGTGGATGTAGTGGACCTTATTTGATCTTATTAAGCAGTAGTTCGGAGAACAGGGTATCAGTATCGCTGGCGACCACGTTGAAAACTCCATTTCAGCTAAAGTCGATAAAAACTCTCGTTTACATGAACAAAGAGACACAGTTTGGAGTGATCGCGTTGAGCGTGGAGTAGTTTCTGATTTATGAACACGCTTCAAAGATTTAATTTAATTTTGTTCGTGTCAAACAACTTTTAGAAGTCTTAGTTTGTTTGACACGTCATCACGTGACCACGTGATTAGTCGAACGGAGTTTCTTTTTTCGTGTCAATGGGTGTTTTTGTCGCCTTCAGCTGGAAATGGACTGTTTAACGTGGTTGTTATACGTTACTAAAACTCCGTGTCAGAACGATAAAGCTTTTCTCTCTCCATTTAAAGGAGAGTGGATGTAGTGGACCTTATTTGATCTTATTAAACTTAGTAGTTAGGAGAACAGGGTATCAGTATCGCTTTGCGACCACGTTGAAAACTCCATTTCAGCTAAAGTCGATAAAAACTCTCGTTTACATGAACAAAGAGACACAGTTTGGAGTGTTCGCGTTGAGCGTGGAGTAGTTTTACGATTTATGAACACGCTTCAAAGATTTAATTTAATTTTGTTCGTGTCAAACAACTTTTAGAAGTCTTAGTTTGTTTGACACGTCATCACGTGACCACGTGATTAGTCGAGCGAGTTTCTTTATTAGTGTCAATGGGTGTTTTTGTCGCCTTCAGCTGAAAATGGACTGTTTAACGTGGTGGTTTATGCGTTACTGAAACTCCGTGTCAGACCGATAAACCTTTTCTCTCTCCATTTAAAGGAGAGTGGATGTAGTGGACCTTATTTGATCTTATTAAACTTAGTAGTTCGGAGAACAGGGTATCAGTATCGCTTTGGCGACCACGTTGAAAACTCCATTTCAGCTAAAGTCGATAAAAACTCTCGTTTACATGAACAAAGAGACACAGTTTGGAGTGTTCGCGTTGAGCGTGGAGTAGTTTACGATTTATGAACACGCTTCAAAGATTTAATTTAATTTTGTTCGTGTCAAACAACTTTTAGAAGTCTTAGTTTGTTTGACACGTCATCACGTGACCACGTGATTAGTCGAGCGGAGTTTCTTTATTCGTGTCAATGGGTGTTTTTGTCTCCTTCAGCTGGAAATGGACTGTTTAACGTGGTGGTTATGCGTTACTGAAACTCCGTGTCAGACCGATAAACCTTTTCTCTCTCCATTTAAAGGAGAGTGGATGTAGTGGACCTTATTTGATCTTATTAAGCAGTAGTTCGGAGAACAGGGTATCAGTATCGCTGGCGACCACGTTGAAAACTCCATTTCAGCTAAAGTCGATAAAAACTCTCGTTTACATGAACAAAGAGACACAGTTTGGAGTGATCGCGTTGAGCGTGGAGTAGTTTTACGATTTATGAACACGCTTCAAAGATTTTAATTTAATTTTGTTCGTGTCAAACAACTTTTAGAAGTCTTAGTTTGTTTGACCGTCATCACGTGACCACGTGATTAGTCGAGCGGAGTTTCTTTATTCGTGTCAATGGGTGTTTTGTCGCCTTCAGCTGGAAATGGACTGTTTAACGTGTGTGGTTTATGCGTTACTGAAACTCCGTGTCAGACCGATAAACCTTTTCTCTCTCCATTTAAAGGAGAGTGGATGTAGTGGACCTTATTTGATCTTATTAAAGCAGTAGTTAGGAGAACAGGGTATCAGTATCGCTTTGCGACCACGTTGAAAACTCCATTTCAGCTAAAGTCGATAAAAACTCTCGTTTACATGAACAAAGAGACACAGTTTGGAGTGATCGCGTTGAGCGTGGAGTAGTTTTACGATTTATGAACACGCTTCAAAGATTTAATTTAATTTTGTTCGTGTCAAACAACTTTTAGAAGTCTTAGTTTGTTTGACCGTCATCACGTGACCACGTGATTAGTCGAACGGAGTTTCTTTATTCGTGTCAATGGGTGTTTTTGTCTCCTTCAGCTGGAAATGGACTGTTTAACGTGGTGGTTGTACGTTACTGAAACTCCGTGTCAGACCGATAAACCTTTTCTCTCTCCATTTAAAGGAGAGTGGATGTAGTGGACCTTATTTGATCTTATTAAGCTTAGTAGTTCGAGAACAGGGTATCAGTATCGCTTTGGCGACCACGTTGAAAACTCCATTTCAGCTAAAGTCGATAAAAACTCTCGTTTACATGAACAAAGAGACACAGTTTGGAGTGTTCGCGTTGAGCGTGGAGTAGTTTTACGATTTATGAACACGCTTCAAAGATTTAATTTAATTTTGTTCGTGTCAAACAACTTTTAGAAGTCTTAGTTTGTTTGACACGTCATCACGTGACCACGTGATTAGTCGAAGCGGAGTTTCTTTATTCGTGTCAATGGGTGTTTTGTGTCGCCTTCAGCTGAAAATGGACTGTTTAACGTGGTGGTTTATGCGTTACTGAAACTCCGTGTCAGACCGATAAACCTTTTCTCTCTCCATTTAAAGGAGAGTGGATGTAGTGGACCTTATTTGATCTTATTAAACAGTAGTTCGGAGAACAGGGTATCAGTATCGCTGGCGACCACGTTGAAAACTCCATTTCAGCTAAAGTCGATAAAAACTCTCGTTTACATGAACAAAGAGACACAGTTTGGAGTGTTCGCGTTGAGCGTGGAGTAGTTTTACGATTTATGAACACGCTTCAAAGATTTAATTTAATTTTGTTCGTGTCAAACAACTTTTAGAAGTCTTAGTTTGTTTGACACGTCATCACGTGACCACGTGATTAGTCGAACGGAGTTTCTTTATTCGTGTCAATGGGTGTTTTTGTCGCCTTCAGCTGAAAATGGACTGTTTAACGTGGTGGTTATGCGTTACTGAAACTCCGTGTCAGACCGATAAACCTTTTCTCTCTCCATTTAAAGGAGAGTGGATGTAGTGGACCTTATTTGATCTTATTAAGCTTAGTAGTTCGGAGAACAGGGTATCAGTATCGCTTTGCAGCGACCACGTTGAAAACTCCATTTCAGCTAAAGTCGATAAAAAACTCTCGTTTACATGAACAAAGAGACACAGTTTGGAGTGTTCGCGTTGAGCGTGGAGTAGTTTTACGATTTATGAACACGCTTCAAAGATTTAATTTAATTTTGTTAAGTGTCAAACAACTTTTAGAAGTCTTAGTTTGTTTGACACGTCATCACGACCACGTGATTAGTCGAAACGGAGTTTCTTTATTCGTGTCAATGGGTGTTTTTGTCGCCTTCAGCTGAAAATGGACTGTTTAACGTGGTCGTTGTACGTTACTGAAACTCCGTGTCAGACCGATAAACCTTTTCTCTCTCCATTTAAAGGAGAGTGGATGTGGTGGACCTTATTTGATCTTATTAAGCTTAGTAGTTCGGAGAACAGGGTATCAGTATCGCTTTGCGACCACGTTGAAAACTCCATTTCAGCTAAAGTCGATAAAAACTCTCGTTTACATGAACAAAGAGACACAGTTTGGAGTGTTCGCGTTGAGCGTGGAGTAGTTTTACGATTTATGAACACGCTTCAAAGATTTAATTTAATTTTGTTCGTGTCAAACAACTTTTAGAAGTCTTAGTTTGTTTGACCGTCATCATCATGACCACGTGATTAGTCGAACGGAGTTTCTTTATTCGTGTCAATGGGTGTTTTTGTCGCCTTCAGCTGGAAATGGACTGTTTAACGTGGTGGTTATGCGTTACTGAAACTCCGTGTCAGACCGATAAACCTTTTCTCTCTCCATTTAAAGGAGAGTGGATGTAGTGGACCTTATTTGATCTTATTAAGCTTAGTAGTTCGGAGAACAGGGTATCAGTATCGCTTTGCGACCACGTTGAAAACTCCATTTCAGCTAAAGTCGATAAAAACTCTCGTTTACATGAACAAAGAGACACAGTTTGGAGTGTTCGCGTTGAGCGTGGAGTAGTTTTACGATTTATGAACACGCTTCAAAGATTTAATTTAATTTTGTTCGTGTCAAACAACTTTTAGAAGTCTTAGTTTGTTTGACCGTCATCACGTGACCACGTGATTAGTCGAACGGAGTTTCTTTATTCGTGTCAATGGGTGTTTTTGTCGCCTTCAGCTGAAAATGGACTGTTTAACGTGGTCGTTGTACGTTACTGAAACTCCGTGTCAGACCGATAAACCTTTTCTCTCTCCATTTAAAGGAGAGTGGATGTAGTGGACCTTATTTGATCTTATTAAGCTTAGTAGTTCGGAGAACAGGGTATCAGTATCGCTTTGGCGACCACGTTGAAAACTCCATTTCAGCTAAAGTCGATAAAAACTCTCGTTTACATGAACAAAGAGACACAGTTTGGAGTGTTCGCGTTGAGCGTGGAGTAGTTTTACGATTTATGAACACGCTTCAAAGATTTAATTTAATTTTGTTCGTGTCAAACAACTTTTAGAAGTCTTAGTTTGTTTGACACGTCATCACGTGACCACGTGATTAGTCGAGCAGGAGTTTCTTTATTCGTGTCAATGGGTGTTTTTGTCGCCTTCAGCTGGAAATGGACTGTTTAACGTGGTGGTTATGCGTTACTGAAACTCCGTGTCAGACCGATAAACCTTTTCTCTCTCCATTTAAAGGAGAGTGGATGTAGTGGACCTTATTTGATCTTATTAAACAGTAGTTCGGAGAACAGGGTATCAGTATCGCTGGCGACCACGTTGAAAACTCCATTTCAGCTAAAGTCGATAAAAACTCTCGTTTACATGAACAAAGAGACACAGTTTGGAGTGTTCGCGTTGAGCGTGGAGTAGTTTTACGATTTATGAACACGCTTCAAAGATTTAATTTAATTTTGTTCGTGTCAAACAACTTTTAGAAGTCTTAGTTTGTTTGACCGTCATCACGTGACCACGTGATTAGTCGAACGGAGTTCTTTATTATTCGTGTCAATGGGTGTTTTTGTCGCCTTCAGCTGAAATGGACTGTTTAACGTGGTGGTTTATGCGTTACTGAAACTCCGTGTCAGACCGATAAACCTTTTCTCTCTCCATTTAAAGGAGAGTGGATGTAGTGGACCTTATTTGATCTTATTAAGCTTAGTAGTTCGGAGAACAGGGTATCAGTATCGCTTGCGACCACGTTGAAAACTCCATTTCAGCTAAAGTCGATAAAAACTCTCGTTTACATGAACAAAGAGACACAGTTTGGAGTGTTCGCGTTGAGCGTGGAGTAGTTTTACGATTTATGAACACGCTTCAAAGATTTAATTTAATTTTGTTCGTGTCAAACAACTTTTAGAAGTCTTAGTTTGTTTGACCGTCATCACGTGACCACGTGATTAGTCGAACGCAGTTTCTTTATTCGTGTCAATGGGTGTTTTTGTCGCCTTCAGCTGAAATGGACTGTTTAACGTGGTGGTTATGCGTTACTGAAACTCCGTGTCAGACCGATAAACCTTTTCTCTCTCCATTTTAAAGGAGTGAGTGGATGTAGTGGACCTTATTTGATCTTATTAAACTTAGTAGTTCGGAGAACAGGGTATCAGTATCGCTTTGCGACCACGTTGAAAACTCCATTTCAGCTAAAGTCGATAAAAACTCTCGTTTACATGAACAAAGAGACACAGTTTGGAGTGTTCGCGTTGAGCGTGGAGTAGTTTCACGATTTATGAACACGCTTCAAAGATTTAATTTAATTTTGTTCGTGTCAAACAACTTTTAGAAGTCTTAGTTTGTTTGACCGTCATCACGTGACCACGTGATTAGTCGAACGGAGTTTCTTTATTCGTGTCAATGGGTGTTTTGTGTGCCTTCAGCTGGAAATGGACTGTTTAACGTGGTGGTTATGCGTTACTGAAACTCCGTGTCAGACCGATAAACCTTTTCTCTCTCCATTTAAAGGAGAGTGGATGTGGTGGACCTTATTTGATCTTATTAAACTTAGTAGTTCGGAGAACAGGGTATCAGTATCGCTGGCGACCACGTTGAAAACTCCATTTCAGCTAAAGTCGATAAAAACTCTCGTTTACATGAACAAAGAGACACAGTTTGGAGTGTTCGCGTTGAGCGTGGAGTAGTTTCACGATTTATGAACACGCTTCAAAGATTTAATTTAATTTTGTTCGTGTCAAACAACTTTTAGAAGTCTTAGTTTGTTTGACACGTCATCACGTGACCACGTGATTAGTCGAACGGTTTCTTTATTATTCGTGTCAATGGGTGTTTTTGTCGCCTTCAGCTGAAAATGGACTGTTTAACGTGGTGGTTATGCGTTACTGAAACTCCGTGTCAGACCGATAAACCTTTTCTCTCTCCATTTAAAGGAGAGTGGATGTAGTGGACCTTATTTGATCTTATTAAGCTTAGTAGTTCGGAGAACAGGGTATCAGTATCGCTTTGCGACCACGTTGAAAACTCCATTTCAGCTAAAGTCGATAAAAACTCTCGTTTACATGAACAAAGACACACACAGTTTGGAGTGTTCGCGTTGAGCGTGGAGTAGTTTCACGATTTATGAACACGCTTCAAAGATTTAATTTAATTTTGTTCGTGTCAAACAACTTTTAGAAGTCTTAGTTTGTTTGACCGTCATCACGTGACCACGTGATTAGTCGAACGGAGTTTCTTTATTCGTGTCAATGGGTGTTTTGTGTCCCTTCAGCTGAAAATGGACTGTTTAACGTGGTGGTTATGCGTTACTGAAACTCCGTGTCAGACCGATAAACCTTTTCTCTCTCCATTTTAAAGGAGAGTGGATGTAGTGGACCTTATTTGATCTTATTAAGCTTAGTAGTTCGGAGAACAGGGTATCAGTATCGCTTTGCGACCACGTTGAAAACTCCATTTCAGCTAAAGTCGATAAAAACTCTCGTTTACATGAACAAAGAGACACAGTTTGGAGTGTTCGCGTTGAGCGTGGAGTAGTTTTACGATTTATGAACACGCTTCAAAGATTTAATTTAATTTTGTTCGTGTCAAACAACTTTTAGAAGTCTTAGTTTGTTTGACACGTCATCACGTGACCACGTGATTAGTCGAAACAGTTTCTTTATTCGTGTCAATGGGTGTTTTTGTCGCCTTCAGCTGGAAATGGACTGTTTAACGTGGTGGTTATGCGTTACTGAAACTCCGTGTCAGACCGATAAACCTTTTCTCTCTCCATTTAAAGGAGAGTGGATGTAGTGGACCTTATTTGATCTTATTAAACTTAGTAGTTCGGAGAACAGGGTATCAGTATCGCTTTGGCGACCACGTTGAAAACTCCATTTCAGCTAAAGTCGATAAAAACTCTCGTTTACATGAACAAAGAGACACAGTTTGGAGTGTTCGCGTTGAGCGTGGAGTAGTTTTACGATTTATGAACACGCTTCAAAGATTTAATTTAATTTTGTTCGTGTCAAACAACTTTTAGAAGTCTTAGTTTGTTTGACACGTCATCACGTGACCACGTGATTAGTCGAAACGGTTTTCTATTCGTGTGTCAATGGGTGTTTTTGTCGCCTTCAGCTGAAATGGACTGTTTAACGTGGTGGTTTATGCGTTACTGAAACTCCGTGTCAGACCGATAAACCTTTTCTCTCTCCATTTAAAGGAGAGTGGATGTAGTGGACCTTATTTGATCTTATTAAACTTAGTAGTTCGGAGAACAGGGTATCAGTATCGCTGGCGACCACGTTGAAAACTCCATTTCAGCTAAAGTCGATAAAAACTCTCGTTTACATGAACAAAGAGACACAGTTTGGAGTGTTCGCGTTGAGCGTGGAGTAGTTTTACGATTTATGAACACGCTTCAAAGATTTAATTTAATTTTGTTCGTGTCAAACAACTTTTAGAAGTCTTAGTTTGTTTGACACGTCATCACGTGACCACGTGATTAGTCGAACGGAGTTTCTTTATTCGTGTCAATGGGTGTTTTTGTCTCCTTCAGCTGAAATGGACTGTTTAACGTGGTGGTTTATGCGTTACTGAAACTTCCGTGTCAGACCGATAAACCTTTTCTCTCTCCATTTAAAGGAGAGTGGATGTAGTGGACCTTATTTGATCTTATTAAGCTTAGTAGTTCGGAGAACAGGGTATCAGTATCGCTTTGGCGACCACGTTGAAAACTCCATTTCAGCTAAAGTCGATAAAAACTCTCGTTTACATGAACAAAGAGACACAGTTTGGAGTGTTCGCGTTGAGCGTGGAGTAGTTTTACGATTTATGAACACGCTTCAAAGATTTAATTTAATTTTGTTAAGTGTCAAACAACTTTTAGAAGTCTTAGTTTGTTTGACACGTCATCACGTGACCACGTGATTAGTCGAACGGAGTTTCTTTATTACGTGTCAATGGGTGTTTTTGTCTCCTTCAGCTGGAAATGGACTGTTTAACGTGGTGGTTATGCGTTACTGAAACTCCGTGTCAGACCGATAAACCTTTTCTCTCTCCATTTAAAGGAGAGTGGATGTAGTGGACCTTATTTGATGATCTTATTAAGCTTAGTAGTTCGGAGAACAGGGTATCAGTATCGCTGGCGACCACGTTGAAAACTCCATTTCAGCTAAAGTCGATAAAAACTCTCGTTTACATGAACAAAGAGACACAGTTTGGAGTGTTCGCGTTGAGCGTGGAGTAGTTTTACGATTTATGAACACGCTTCAAAGATTTAATTTAATTTTGTTCGTGTCAAACAACTTTTAGAAGTCTTAGTTTGTTTGACACGTCATCACGTGACCACGTGATTAGTCGAACAGAGTTTCTTTATTCGTGTCAATGGGTGTTTTTGTCGCCTTCAGCTGGAAATGGACTGTTTAACGTGGTGGTTATGCGTTACTGAAACTCCGTGTCAGACCGATAAACCTTTTCTCTCTCCATTTAAAGGAGAGTGGATGTAGTGGACCTTATTTGATCTTATTAAGCTTAGTAGTTCGGAGAACAGGGTATCAGTATCGCTTTGGCGACCACGTTGAAAACTCCATTTCAGCTAAAGTCGATAAAAAAATCTCTCGTTTACATGAACAAAGAGACACAGTTTGGAGTGATCGCGTTGAGCGTGGAGTAGTTTTTACGATTTATGAACACGCTTCAAAGATTTAATTTAATTTTGTTAAGTGTCAAACAACTTTTAGAAGTCTTAGTTTGTTTGACACGTCATCATCACGTGACCACGTGATTAGTCGAGCGGAGTTTCTTTATTACGTGTCAATGGGTGTTTTGTGTCCTTCAGCTGGAAATGGACTGTTTAACGTGGTGGTTTATGCGTTACTGAAACTCCGTGTCAGACCGATAAACCTTTTCTCTCTCCATTTAAAGGAGAGTGGATGTAGTGGACCTTATTTGATCTTATTAAACTTAGTAGTTCGGAGAACAGGGTATCAGTATCGCTTTGCGACCACGTTGAAAACTCCATTTCAGCTAAAGTCGATAAAAACTCTCGTTTACATGAACAAAGAGACACAGTTTGGAGTGATCGCGTTGAGCGTGGAGTAGTTTTCGATTTATGAACACGCTTCAAAGATTTAATTTAATTTTGTTCGTGTCAAACAACTTTTAGAAGTCTTAGTTTGTTTGACACGTCATCACGTGACCACGTGATTAGTCGAACGGAGTTTCTTTATTCGTGTCAATGGGTGTTTTTGTCTCCTTTCGGCTGGAAATGGACTGTTTAACGTGGTGGTTATGCGTTACTGAAACTCCGTGTCAGACCGATAAACCTTTTCTCTCTCCATTTAAAGGAGAGTGGATGTAGTGGACCTTATTTGATCTTATTAAGCTTAGTAGTTCGGAGAACAGGGTATCAGTATCGCTTTGCGACCACGTTGAAAACTCCATTTCAGCTAAAGTCGATAAAAACTCTCGTTTACATGAACAAAGAGACACAGTTTGGAGTGTTCGCGTTGAGCGTGGAGTAGTTTCGATTTATGAACACGCTTCAAAGATTTAATTTAATTTTGTTCGTGTCAAACAACTTTTAGAAGTCTTAGTTTGTTTGACACGTCATCACGTGACCACGTGATTAGTCGAACGGAGTTTCTTTATTACGTGTCAATGGGTGTTTTTGTCGCCTTCAGCTGGAAATGGACTGTTTAGCGTGGTGGTTATGCGTTACTGAAACTCCGTGTCAGACCGATAAACCTTTTCTCTCTCCATTTAAAGGAGAGTGGATGTAGTGGACCTTATTTGATCTTATTAAGCTTAGTAGTTCGGAGAACAGGGTATCAGTATCGCTTTGGCGACCACGTTGAAAACTCCATTTCAGCTAAAGTCGATAAAAACTCTCGTTTACATGAACAAAGAGACACAGTTTGGAGTGTTCGCGTTGAGCGTGGAGTAGTTTTACGATTTATGAACACGCTTCAAAGATTTAATTTAATTTTGTTCGTGTCAAACAACTTTTAGAAGTCTTAGTTTGTTTGACACGTCATCACGTGACCACGTGATTAGTCGAACGGAGTTTCTTTATTCGTGTCAATGGGTGTTTTTGTCGCCTTCAGCTGAAAATGGACTGTTTAACGTGGTGTGTTATGCGTTACTGAAACTCCGTGTCAGACCGATAAACCTTTTCTCTCTCCATTTAAAGGAGAGTGGATGTAGTGGACCTTATTTGATCTTATTAAGCTTAGTAGTTCGGAGAACAGGGTATCAGTATCGCTTTGCGACCACGTTGAAAACTCCATTTCAGCTAAAGTCGATAAAAACTCTCGTTTACATGAACAAAGAGACACAGTTTGGAGTGTTCGCGTTGAGCGTGGAGTAGTTTTACGATTTATGAACACGCTTCAAAGATTTAATTTAATTTTGTTCGTGTCAAACAACTTTTAGAAGTCTTAGTTTGTTTGACACGTCATCACGTGACCACGTGATTAGTCGAACGGAGTTTCTTTATTACGTGTCAATGGGTGTTTTTGTCGCCTTCAGCTGGAAATGGACTGTTTAACGTGGTGGTTATGCGTTACTGAAACTCCGTGTCAGACCGATAAACCTTTTCTCTCTCCATTTAAAGGAGAGAGTGGATGTAGTGGACCTTATTTGATCTTATTAAGCAGTAGTTCGGAGAACAGGGTATCAGTATCGCTTTAGCGACCACGTTGAAAACTCCATTTCAGCTAAAGTCGATAAAAACTCTCGTTTACATGAACAAAGAGACACAGTTTGGAGTGTTCGCGTTGAGCGTGGAGTAGTTTTACGATTTATGAACACGCTTCAAAGATTTAATTTAATTTTGTTCGTGTCAAACAACTTTTAGAAGTCTTAGTTTGTTTGACCGTCATCACGTGACCACGTGATTAGTCGAACAGAGTTTCTTTATTCGTGTCAATGGGTGTTTTGTCGCCTTCAGCTGGAAATGGACTGTTTAACGTGGTGGTTTATGCGTTACTGAAACTCCGTGTCAGACCGATAAACCTTTTCTCTCTCCATTTAAAGGAGAGTGGATGTAGTGGACCTTATTTGATCTTATTAAGCGCTTAGTAGTTCGGAGAACAGGGTATCAGTATCGCTTTGGCGACCACGTTGAAAACTCCATTTCAGCTAAAGTCGATAAAAACTCTCGTTTACATGAACAAAGAGACACAGTTTGGAGTGTTCGCGTTGAGCGTGGAGTAGTTTTACGATTTATGAACACGCTTCAAAGATTTAATTTAATTTTGTTAAGTGTCAAACAACTTTTAGAAGTCTTAGTTTGTTTGACACGTCATCACGTGACCACGTGATTAGTCGAACGGAGTTTCTTTATTATTAATGTCAATGGGTGTTTTTGTCGCCTTCAGCTGGAAATGGACTGTTTAACGTGGTGTTTATGCGTTACTGAAACTCCGTGTCAGACCGATAAACCTTTTCTCTCTCCATTTAAAGGAGAGTGGATGTAGTGGACCTTATTTGATCTTATTAAGCTTAGTAGTTCGGAGAACAGGGTATCAGTATCGCTTTGCGACCACGTTGAAAACTCCATTTCAGCTAAAGTCGATAAAAACTCTCGTTTACATGAACAAAGAGACACAGTTTGGAGTGATCGCGTTGAGCGTGGAGTAGTTTTACGATTTATGAACACGCTTCAAAGATTTAATTTAATTTTGTTCGTGTCAAACAACTTTTAGAAGTCTTAGTTTGTTTGACACGTCATCACGTGACCACGTGATTAGTCGAACGGAGTTTCTTTATTACGTGTCAATGGGTGTTTTTGTCGCCTTCAGCTGGAAATGGACTGTTTAACGTGGTGGTTTATGCGTTACTGAAACTCCGTGTCAGACCGATAAACCTTTTCTCTCTCCATTTAAAGGAGAGTGGATGTAGTGGACCTTATTTGATCTTATTAAGCAGTAGTTCGGAGAACAGGGTATCAGTATCGCTGGCGACCACGTTGAAAACTCCATTTCAGCTAAAGTCGATAAAAACTCTCGTTTACATGAACAAAGAGACACAGTTTGGAGTGATCGCGTTGAGCGTGGAGTAGTTTTACGATTTATGAACACGCTTCAAAGATTTAATTTAATTTTGTTCGTGTCAAACAACTTTTAGAAGTCTTAGTTTGTTTGACACGTCATCACGTGACCACGTGATTAGTCGAAACAGAGTTTCTTTATTCGTGTCAATGGGTGTTTTTGTCTCCTTCAGCTGGAAATGGACTGTTTAACGTGGTGGTTTATGCGTTACTGAAACTCCGTGTCAGACCGATAAACCTTTTCTCTCTCCATTTAAAGGAGAGTGGATGTAGTGGACCTTATTTGATCTTATTAAGCTTAGTAGTTCGGAGAACAGGGTATCAGTATCGCTTTGCGACCACGTTGAAAACTCCATTTCAGCTAAAGTCGATAAAAACTCTCGTTTACATGAACAAAGAGACACAGTTTGGAGTGTTCGCGTTGAGCGTGGAGTAGTTTTACGATTTATGAACACGCTTCAAAGATTTAATTTAATTTTGTTCGTGTCAAACAACTTTTAGAAGTCTTAGTTTGTTTGACACGTCATCACGTGACCACGTGATTAGTCGAACGGAGTTTCTTTATTCGTGTCAATGGGTGTTTTTTGCCTTTAGCTGGAAATGGACTGTTTAACGTGGTGGTTTGTGCGTTACTGAAACTCCGTGTCAGACCGATAAACCTTTTCTCTCTCCATTTAAAGGAGAGTGGATGTGAGTGGACCTTATTTGATCTTATTAAGCTTAGTAGTTCGGAGAACAGGGTATCAGTATCGCTTTGGCGACCACGTTGAAAACTCCATTTCAGCTAAAGTCGATAAAAACTCTCGTTTACATGAACAAAGAGACACAGTTTGGAGTGTTCGCGTTGAGCGTGGAGTAGTTTCGATTTATGAACACGCTTCAAAGATTTAATTTAATTTTGTTCGTGTCAAACAACTTTTAGAAGTCTTAGTTTGTTTGACACGTCATCACGTGACCACGTGATTAGTCGAACGGAGTTTCTTTATTCGTGTCAATGGGTGTTTTTGTCGCCTTCAGCTGGAAATGGACTGTTTAACGTGGTGGTTTATGCGTTACTGAAACTCCGTGTCAGACCGATAAACCTTTTCTCTCTCTCCATTTAAAGGAGAGTGGATGTAGTGGACCTTATTTGATCTTATTAAGCAGTAGTTCGGAGAACAGGGTATCAGTATCGCTTTGCGACCACGTTGAAAACTCCATTTCAGCTAAAGTCGATAAAAACTCTCGTTTACATGAACAAAGAGACACAGTTTGGAGTGTTCGCGTTGAGCGTGGAGTAGTTTTACGATTTATGAACACGCTTCAAAGATTTAATTTAATTTTGTTCGTGTCAAACAACTTTTAGAAGTCTTAGTTTGTTTGACACGTCATCACGTGACCACGTGATTAGTCGAACAGAGTTTCTTTATTACGTGTCAATGGGTGTTTTTGTCGCCTTCAGCTGAAAATGGACTGTTTAACGTGGTGGTTATGCGTTACTGAAACTCCGTGTCAGACCGATAAACCTTTTCTCTCTCCATTTAAAGGAGAGTGGATGTAGTGGACCTTATTTGATCTTATTAAGCAGTAGTTCGGAGAACAGGGTATCAGTATCGCTGGCGACCACGTTGAAAACTCCATTTCAGCTAAAGTCGATAAAAACTCTCGTTTACATGAACAAAGAGACACAGTTTGGAGTGATCGCGTTGAGCGTGGAGTAGTTTTACGATTTATGAACACGCTTCAAAGATTTAATTTAATTTTGTTCGTGTCAAACAACTTTTAGAAGTCTTAGTTTGTTTGACACGTCATCACGTGACCACGTGATTAGTCGAAACAGAGTTTCTTTATTACGTCAATGGGTGTTTTTGTCGCCTTCAGCTGAAAATGGACTGTTTAACGTGGTCGTTGTACGTTACTGAAACTCCGTGTCAGACCGATAAACCTTTTCTCTCTCCATTTAAAGGAGAGTGGATGTAGTGGACCTTATTTGATCTTATTAAGCTTAGTAGTTCGGAGAACAGGGTATCAGTATCGCTTTGGCGACCACGTTGAAAACTCCATTTCAGCTAAAGTCGATAAAAACTCTCGTTTACATGAACAAAGAGACACAGTTTGGAGTGTTCGCGTTGAGCGTGGAGTAGTTTCGATTTATGAACACGCTTCAAAGATTTAATTTAATTTTGTTCGTGTCAAACAACTTTTTAGAAGTCTTAGTTTGTTTGACCGTCATCACGTGACCACGTGATTAGTCGAACAGAGTTTCTTTATTCGTGTCAATGGGTGTTTTTGTCGCCTTCGGCTGGAAATGGACTGTTTAACGTGGTGGTTGTGCGTTACTGAAACTCCGTGTCAGACCGATAAACCTTTTCTCTCTCCATTTAAAGGAGAGTGGATGTAGTGGACCTTATTTGATCTTATTAAGCTTAGTAGTTCGGAGAACAGGGTATCAGTATCGCTTTGGCGACCACGTTGAAAACTCCATTTCAGCTAAAGTCGATAAAAACTCTCGTTTACATGAACAAAGAGACACAGTTTGGAGTGTTCGCGTTGAGCGTGGAGTAGTTTTACGATTTATGAACACGCTTCAAAGATTTAATTTAATTTGTTCGTGTCAAACAACTTTTAGAAGTCTTAGTTTGTTTGACACGTCATCACGTGACCACGTGATTAGTCGAACAGAGTTTCTTTATTCGTGTCAATGGGTGTTTTGTGTCCTTCAGCTGGAAATGGACTGTTTAACGTGGTGGTTATGCGTTACTGAAACTCCGTGTCAGACCGATAAACCTTTTCTCTCTCCATTTAAAGGAGAGTGGATGTAGTGGACCTTATTTGATCTTATTAAGCTTAGTAGTTCGGAGAACAGGGTATCAGTATCGCTTTGCGACCACGTTGAAAACTCCATTTCAGCTAAAGTCGATAAAAACTCTCGTTTACATGAACAAAGAGACACAGTTTGGAGTGTTCGCGTTGAGCGTGGAGTAGTTTTACGATTTATGAACACGCTTCAAAGATTTAATTTAATTTTGTTCGTGTCAAACAACTTTTAGAAGTCTTAGTTTGTTTGACCGTCATCACGTGACCACGTGATTAGTCGAACGGAGTTTCTTTATTCGTGTCAATGGGTGTTTTTGTCGCCTTCAGCTGGAAAAATGGACTGTTTAACGTGGTGGTTATGCGTTACTGAAACTCCGTGTCAGACCGATAAACCTTTTCTCTCTCCATTTAAAGGAGAGTGGATGTAGTGGACCTTATTTGATCTTATTAAGCTTAGTAGTTCGGAGAACAGGGTATCAGTATCGCTGGCGACCACGTTGAAAACTCCATTTCAGCTAAAGTCGATAAAAACTCTCGTTTACATGAACAAAGAGACACAGTTTGGAGTGTTCGCGTTGAGCGTGGAGTAGTTTTACGATTTATGAACACGCTTCAAAGATTTAATTTAATTTTGTTCGTGTCAAACAACTTTTAGAAGTCTTAGTTTGTTTGACACGTCATCACGTGACCACGTGATTAGTCGAACGGAGTTTCTTTATTCGTGTCAATGGGTGTTTTTGTCGCCTTCAGCTGGAAATGGACTGTTTAACGTGGTGGTTTTATGCGTTACTGAAACTCCGTGTCAGACCGATAAACCTTTTCTCTCTCCATTTAAAGGAGAGTGGATGTAGTGGACCTTATTTGATCTTATTAAGCTTAGTAGTTCGAGAACAGGGTATCAGTATCGCTTTGGCGACCACGTTGAAAACTCCATTTCAGCTAAAGTCGATAAAAACTCTCGTTTACATGAACAAAGAGACACAGTTTGGAGTGTTCGCGTTGAGCGTGGAGTAGTTTTACGATTTATGAACACGCTTCAAAGATTTAATTTAATTTTGTTCGTGTCAAACAACTTTTAGAAGTCTTAGTTTGTTTGACACGTCATCACGTGACCACGTGATTAGTCGAACAGGAGTTTCTTTATTCGTGTCAATGGGTGTTTTTGTCGCCTTCAGCTGGAAATGGACTGTTTAACGTGGTCGTTGTATGCGTTACTGAAACTCCGTGTCAGACCGATAAACCTTTTCTCTCTCCATTTAAAGGAGAGTGGATGTGGTGGACCTTATTTGATCTTATTAAGCAGTAGTTCGGAGAACAGGGTATCAGTATCGCTGGCGACCACGTTGAAAACTCCATTTCAGCTAAAGTCGATAAAAACTCTCGTTTACATGAACAAAGAGACACAGTTTGGAGTGTTCGCGTTGAGCGTGGAGTAGTTTTACGATTTATGAACACGCTTCAAAGATTTAATTTAATTTTGTTCGTGTCAAACAACTTTTAGAAGTCTTAGTTTGTTTGACACGTCATCACGTGACCACGTGATTAGTCGAACAGGAGTTTCTTTATTACGTGTCAATGGGTGTTTTTGTCGCCTTCAGCTGGAAATGGACTGTTTAACGTGGTGGTTTATGCGTTACTGAAACTCCGTGTCAGACCGATAAACCTTTTCTCTCTCCATTTAAAGGAGAGTGGATGTAGTGGACCTTATTTGATCTTATTAAGCTTAGTAGTTCGGAGAACAGGGTATCAGTATCGCTGGCGACCACGTTGAAAACTCCATTTCAGCTAAAGTCGATAAAAACTCTCGTTTACATGAACAAAGAGACACAGTTTGGAGTGTTCGCGTTGAGCGTGGAGTAGTTTTACGATTTATGAACACGCTTCAAAGATTTAATTTAATTTTGTTCGTGTCAAACAACTTTTAGAAGTCTTAGTTTGTTTGACCGTCATCACGTGACCACGTGATTAGTCGAACGAGTTTCTTTATTACGTGTCAATGGGTGTTTTTGTCGCCTTCAGCTGGAAATGGACTGTTTAACGTGGTGGTTATGCGTTACTGAAACTCCGTGTCAGACCGATAAACCTTTTCTCTCTCCATTTAAAGGAGAGTGGATGTAGTGGACCTTATTTGATCTTATTAAGCTTAGTAGTTCGGAGAACAGGGTATCAGTATCGCTTTGGCGACCACGTTGAAAACTCCATTTCAGCTAAAGTCGATAAAAACTCTCGTTTACATGAACAAAGAGACACAGTTTGGAGTGTTCGCGTTGAGCGTGGAGTAGTAGTTTACGATTTATGAACACGCTTCAAAGATTTAATTTAATTTTGTTCGTGTCAAACAACTTTTAGAAGTCTTAGTTTGTTTGACCGTCATCATCGTGACCACGTGATTAGTCGAACGGTTTCTTTATTACGTGTCAATGGGTGTTTTTGTGTCCTTCAGCTGAAATGGACTGTTTAACGTGGTGGTTATGCGTTACTGAAACTCCGTGTCAGACCGATAAACCTTTTCTCTCTCCATTTAAAGGAGAGTGGATGTAGTGGACCTTATTTGATCTTATTAAACTTAGTAGTTCGGAGAACAGGGTATCAGTATCGCTTTGCGACCACGTTGAAAACTCCATTTCAGCTAAAGTCGATAAAAACTCTCGTTTACATGAACAAAGAGACACAGTTTGGAGTGTTCGCGTTGAGCGTGGAGTAGTTTTACGATTTATGAACACGCTTCAAAGATTTAATTTAATTTTGTTCGTGTCAAACAACTTTTAGAAGTCTTAGTTTGTTTGACACGTCATCACGTGACCACGTGATTAGTCGAACGGAGTTTCTTTATTACGTGTCAATGGGTGTTTTTGTCGCCTTCAGCTGAAATGGACTGTTTAACGTGGTGGTTATGCGTTACTGAAACTCCGTGTCAGACCGATAAACCTTTTCTCTCTCCATTTAAAGGAGAGTGGATGTAGTGGACCTTATTTGATCTTATTAAGCTTAGTAGTTCGGAGAACAGGGTATCAGTATCGCTTTGCGACCACCACGTTGAAAACTCCATTTCAGCTAAAGTCGATAAAAACTCGTTTACATGAACAAAGAGACACAGTTTGGAGTGATCGCGTTGAGCGTGGAGTAGTTTTACGATTTATGAACACGCTTCAAAGATTTAATTTAATTTTGTTCGTGTCAAACAACTTTTAGAAGTCTTAGTTTGTTTGACACGTCATCACGTGACCACGTGATTAGTCGAAACGGAGTTTCTTTATTACGTGTCAATGGGTGTTTTTGTCTCCTTCAGCTGCTAAATGGACTGTTTAACGTGTGGTGGTTATGCGTTACTGAAACTCCGTGTCAGACCGATAAACCTTTTCTCTCTCCATTTAAAGGAGAGTGGATGTAGTGGACCTTATTTGATCTTATTAAGCTTAGTAGTTCGGAGAACAGGGTATCAGTATCGCTGGCGACCACGTTGAAAACTCCATTTCAGCTAAAGTCGATAAAAACTCTCGTTTACATGAACAAAGAGACACAGTTTGGAGTGTTCGCGTTGAGCGTGGAGTAGTTTTACGATTTATGAACACGCTTCAAAGATTTAATTTAATTTTGTTCGTGTCAAACAACTTTTAGAAGTCTTAGTTTGTTTGACCGTCATCACGTGACCACGTGATTAGTCGAACGGAGTTTCTTTATTACGTGTCAATGGGTGTTTTTGTCGCCTTCAGCTGGAAATGGACTGTTTAACGTGGTGGTTATGCGTTACTGAAACTCCGTGTCAGACCGATAAACCTTTTCTCTCTCCATTTAAAGGAGAGTGGATGTAGTGGACCTTATTTGATCTTATTAAGCTTAGTAGTTCGGAGAACAGGGTATCAGTATCGCTGGCGACCACGTTGAAAACTCCATTTCAGCTAAAGTCGATAAAAACTCGTTTACATGAACAAAGAGACACAGTTTGGAGTGTTCGCGTTGAGCGTGGAGTAGTTTCACGATTTATGAACACGCTTCAAAGATTTAATTTAATTTTGTTAAGTGTCAAACAACTTTTAGAAGTCTTAGTTTGTTTGACACGTCATCACGTGACCACGTGATTAGTCGAACGGAGTTTCTTTATTCGTGTCAATGGGTGTTTTGTCGCCTTCAGCTGGAAATGGACTGTTTAACGTGGTGGTTATGCGTTACTGAAACTCCGTGTCAGACCGATAAACCTTTTCTCTCTCCATTTAAAGGAGAGTGGATGTAGTGGACCTTATTTGATCTTATTAAGCTTAGTAGTTCGGAGAACAGGGTATCAGTATCGCTTTGCGACTACGTTGAAAACTCCATTTCAGCTAAAGTCGATAAAAACTCTCGTTTACATGAACAAAGAGACACAGTTTGGAGTGTTCGCGTTGAGCGTGGAGTAGTTTCTACGATTTATGAACACGCTTCAAAGATTTAATTTAATTTTGTTCGTGTCAAACAACTTTTAGAAGTCTTAGTTTGTTTGACACGTCATCACGTGACCACGTGATTAGTCGAACGGAGTTTCTTTATTCGTGTCAATGGGTGTTTTTGTCTCCTTCAGCTGGAAATGGACTGTTTAACGTGGTGGTTTATGCGTTACTGAAACTCCGTGTCAGACCGATAAACCTTTTCTCTCTCCATTTAAAGGAGAGTGGATGTAGTGGACCTTATTTGATCTTATTAAACAGTAGTTCGGAGAACAGGGTATCAGTATCGCTGGCGACCACGTTGAAAACTCCATTTCAGCTAAAGTCGATAAAAACTCTCGTTTACATGAACAAAGAGACACAGTTTGGAGTGATCGCGTTGAGCGTGGAGTAGTTTTTACGATTTATGAACACGCTTCAAAGATTTAATTTAATTTTGTTAAGTGTCAAACAACTTTTAGAAGTCTTAGTTTGTTTGACCGTCATCACGTGACCACGTGATTAGTCGAACGGAGTTTCTTTATTACGTGTCAATGGGTGTTTTTGTCGCCTTCAGCTGGAAATGGACTGTTTAACGTGGTGGTTATGCGTTACTGAAACTCCGTGTCAGACCGATAAACCTTTTCTCTCTCCATTTAAAGGAGAGTGGATGTAGTGGACCTTATTTGATCTTATTAAGCTTAGTAGTTCGGAGAACAGGGTATCAGTATCGCTTTGCGACCACGTTGAAAACTCCATTTCAGCTAAAGTCGATAAAAACTCTCGTTTACATGAACAAAGAGACACAGTTTGGAGTGTTCGCGTTGAGCGTGGAGTAGTTTCACGATTTATGAACACGCTTCAAAGATTTAATTTAATTTTGTTAAGTGTCAAACAACTTTTAGAAGTCTTAGTTTGTTTGACACGTCATCACGTGACCACGTGATTAGTCGAACGGAGTTTCTTTATTACGTGTCAATGGGTGTTTTTGTCGCCTTCAGCTGAAAATGGACTGTTTAACGTGGTGGTTTTGCGTTACTGAAACTCCGTGTCAGACCGATAAACCTTTTCTCTCTCCATTTAAAGGAGAGTGGATGTAGTGGACCTTATTTGATCTTATTAAGCTTAGTAGTTCGGAGAACAGGGTATCAGTATCGCTTTGGCGACCACGTTGAAAACTCCATTTCAGCTAAAGTCGATAAAAACTCTCGTTTACATGAACAAAGAGACACAGTTTGGAGTGTTCGCGTTGAGCGTGGAGTAGTTTTACGATTTATGAACACGCTTCAAAGATTTAATTTAATTTTGTTCGTGTCAAACAACTTTTAGAAGTCTTAGTTTGTTTGACACGTCATCACGTGACCACGTGATTAGTCGAACGGAGTTTCTTTATTCGTGTCAATGGGGTGTTTTGTCGCCTTCAGCTGAAATGGACTGTTTAACGTGGTGGTTATGCGTTACTGAAACTCCGTGTCAGACCGATAAACCTTTTCTCTCTCCATTTAAAGGAGAGTGGATGTAGTGGACCTTATTTGATCTTATTAAGCTTAGTAGTTCGGAGAACAGGGTATCAGTATCGCTTTGGCGACCACGTTGAAAACTCCATTTCAGCTAAAGTCGATAAAAACTCTCGTTTACATGAACAAAGAGACACAGTTTGGAGTGATCGCGTTGAGCGTGGAGTAGTTTTCGATTTATGAACACGCTTCAAAGATTTAATTTAATTTTGTTGGTGTCAAACAACTTTTAGAAGTCTTAGTTTGTTTGACACGTCATCACGTGACCACGTGATTAGTCCAACGGAGTTTCTTTATTCGTGTCAATGGGTGTTTTTGTGTCCTTTAGCTGGAAATGGACTGTTTAACGTGGTGGTTATGCGTTACTGAAACTCCGTGTCAGACCGATAAACCTTTCTCTCTCCATTTAAAGGAGAGTGGATGTAGTGGACCTTATTTGATCTTATTAAGCTTAGTAGTTCGGAGAACAGGGTATCAGTATCGCTGGCGACCACGTTGAAAACTCCATTTCAGCTAAAGTCGATAAAAACTCTCGTTTACATGAACAAAGAGACACAGTTTGGAGTGTTCGCGTTGAGCGTGGAGTAGTTTTACGATTTATGAACACGCTTCAAAGATTTTTATTTAATTTTGTTCGTGTCAAACAACTTTTAGAAGTCTTAGTTTGTTTGACCGTCATCACGTGACCACGTGATTAGTCGAACGGAGTTTCTTTATTACGTGTCAATGGGTGTTTTTGTCTCCTTCAGCTGGAAATGGACTGTTTAACGTGGTGGTTGTACGTTACTGAAACTCCGTGTCAGACCGATAAACCTTTTCTCTCTCCATTTAAAGGAGAGTGGATGTGAGTGGACCTTATTTGATCTTATTAAGCTTAGTAGTTCGGAGAACAGGGTATCAGTATCGCTTTGGCGACCACGTTGAAAACTCCATTTCAGCTAAAGTCGATAAAAACTCTCGTTTACATGAACAAAGAGACACAGTTTGGAGTGTTCGCGTTGAGCGTGGAGTAGTTTTACGATTTATGAACACGCTTCAAAGATTTAATTTAATTTTGTTCGTGTCAAACAACTTTTAGAAGTCTTAGTTTGTTTGACCGTCATCACGTGACCACGTGATTAGTCGAACGGAGTTTCTTTATTCGTGTCAATGGGTGTTTTTGTCGCCTTCAGCTGGAAATGGACTGTTTAACGTGGTGGTTATGCGTTACTGAAACTCCGTGTCAGACCGATAAACCTTTTCTCTCTCCATTTAAAGGAGAGTGGATGTAGTGGACCTTATTTGATCTTATTAAGCTTAGTAGTTCGGAGAACAGGGTATCAGTATCGCTTTGCGACCACGTTGAAAACTCCATTTCAGCTAAAGTCGATAAAAACTCTCGTTTACATGAACAAAGAGACACAGTTTGGAGTGTTCGCGTTGAGCGTGGAGTAGTTTTGATTTATGAACACGCTTCAAAGATTTAATTTAATTTTGTTCGTGTCAAACAACTTTTAGAAGTCTTAGTTTGTTTGACCGTCATCACGTGACCACGTGATTAGTCGAACGGAGTTTCTTTATTCGTGTCAATGGGTGTTTTTGTCGCCTTCAGCTGAAAATGGACTGTTTAACGTGGTGGTTTATGCGTTACTGAAACTCGTGTCAGACCGATAAACCTTTTCTCTCTCCATTTAAAGGAGAGTGGATGTAGTGGACCTTATTTGATCTTATTAAGCTTAGTAGTTCGGAGAACAGGGTATCAGTATCGCTGGCGACCACGTTGAAAACTCCATTTCAGCTAAAGTCGATAAAAACTCTCGTTTACATGAACAAAGAGACACAGTTTGGAGTGATCGCGTTGAGCGTGGAGTAGTTTTACGATTTATGAACACGCTTCAAAGATTTTAATTTAATTTTGTTCGTGTCAAACAACTTTTAGAAGTCTTAGTTTGTTTGACACGTCATCACGTGACCACGTGATTAGTCGAACAGAGTTTCTTTATTCGTGTCAATGGGTGTTTTTGTCCTTCAGCTGAAATGGACTGTTTAACGTGGTGGTTTATGCGTTACTGAAACTCCGTGTCAGACCGATAAACCTTTTCTCTCTCCATTTAAAGGAGAGTGGATGTGAGTGGACCTTATTTGATCTTATTAAGCTTAGTAGTTCGGAGAACAGGGTATCAGTATCGCTGGACCACGTTGAAAACTCCATTTCAGCTAAAGTCGATAAAAACTCTCGTTTACATGAACAAAGAGACACAGTTTGGAGTGTTCGCGTTGAGCGTGGAGTAGTTTTACGATTTATGAACACGCTTCAAAGATTTAATTTAATTTTGTTCGTGTCAAACAACTTTTAGAAGTCTTAGTTTGTTTGACCGTCATCATCGTGACCACGTGATTAGTCGAACGGAGTTTCTTTATTACGTGTCAATGGGTGTTTTTGTCGCCTTCAGCTGGAAATGGACTGTTTAACGTGGTGGTTATGCGTTACTGAAACTCCGTGTCAGACCGATAAACCTTTTCTCTCTCCATTTAAAGGAGAGTGGATGTAGTGGACCTTATTTGATCTTATTAAGCTTAGTAGTTCGGAGAACAGGGTATCAGTATCGCTTTGCGACCACGTTGAAAACTCCATTTCAGCTAAAGTCGATAAAAACTCTCGTTTACATGAACAAAGAGACACAGTTTGGAGTGTTCGCGTTGAGCGTGGAGTAGTTTTCGATTTATGAACACGCTTCAAAGATTTAATTTAATTTTGTTCGTGTCAAACAACTTTTAGAAGTCTTAGTTTGTTTGACCGTCATCACGTGACCACGTGATTAGTCGAACGGAGTTTCTTTATTCGTGTCAATGGGTGTTTTTGTCGCCTTCAGCTGAAATGGACTGTTTAACGTGGTGGTGTTTATGCGTTACTGAAACTCCGTGTCAGACCGATAAACCTTTTCTCTCTCCATTTAAAGGAGAGTGGATGTAGTGGACCTTATTTGATCTTATTAAGCTTAGTAGTTCGGAGAACAGGGTATCAGTATCGCTTTGAGCGACCACGTTGAAAACTCCATTTCAGCTAAAGTCGATAAAAACTCGTTTACATGAACAAAGAGACACAGTTTGGAGTGTTCGCGTTGAGCGTGGAGTAGTTTTACGATTTATGAACACGCTTCAAAGATTTAATTTAATTTTGTTCGTGTCAAACAACTTTTAGAAGTCTTAGTTTGTTTGACACGTCATCACGTGACCACGTGATTAGTCGAACGGAGTTTCTTTATTACGTGTCAATGGGTGTTTTGTGTCGCCTTCAGCTGGAAATGGACTGTTTAACGTGGTGGTTATGCGTTACTGAAACTCCGTGTCAGACCGATAAACCTTTTCTCTCTCCATTTAAAGGAGAGTGGATGTAGTGGACCTTATTTGATCTTATTAAGCTTAGTAGTTCGGAGAACAGGGTATCAGTATCGCTGGCGACCACGTTGAAAACTCCATTTCAGCTAAAGTCGATAAAAACTCTCGTTTACATGAACAAAGAGACACAGTTTGGAGTGTTCGCGTTGAGCGTGGAGTAGTTTTACGATTTATGAACACGCTTCAAAGATTTAATTTAATTTTGTTCGTGTCAAACAACTTTTAGAAGTCTTAGTTTGTTTGACACGTCATCACGTGACCACGTGATTAGTCGAAACGGAGTTTCTTTATTCGTGTCAATGGGTGTTTTTGTCTCCTTCAGCTGGAAATGGACTGTTTAACGTGGTGGTTATGCGTTACTGAAACTCCGTGTCAGACCGATAAACCTTTTCTCTCTCCATTTAAAGGAGAGTGGATGTAGTGGACCTTATTTGATCTTATTAAGCTTAGTAGTTCGGAGAACAGGGTATCAGTATCGCTTTGACCACGTTGAAAACTCCATTTCAGCTAAATCGATAAAAACTCGTTTACATGAACAAAGAGACACAGTTTGGAGTGTTCGCGTTGGCGTGGAGTAGTTTTTACGATTTATGAACACGCTTCAAAGATTTAATTTAATTTTGTTCGTGTCAAACAACTTTTAGAAGTCTTAGTTTGTTTGACCGTCATCACGTGACCACGTGATTAGTCGAACGGAGTTTCTTTATTACGTGTCAATGGGTGTTTTTGTCTCCTTCAGCTGGAAATGGACTGTTTAACGTGGTGGTTATGCGTTACTGAAACTCCGTGTCAGACCGATAAACCTTTTCTCTCTCCATTTAAAGGAGAGTGGATGTAGTGGACCTTATTTGATCTTATTAAGCTTAGTAGTTCGGAGAACAGGGTATCAGTATCGCTGGCGACCACGTTGAAAACTCCATTTCAGCTAAAGTCGATAAAAACTCTCGTTTACATGAACAAAGAGACACAGTTTGGAGTGTTCGCGTTGAGCGTGGAGTAGTTTTACGATTTATGAACACGCTTCAAAGATTTAATTTAATTTTGTTCGTGTCAAACAACTTTTAGAAGTCTTAGTTTGTTTGACACGTCATCACGTGACCACGTGATTAGTCGAACGGAGTTTCTTTATTCGTGTCAATGGGTGTTTTGTCGCCTTCAGCTGGAAATGGACTGTTTAACGTGGTGGTTATGCGTTACTGAAACTCCGTGTCAGACCGATAAACCTTTTCTCTCTCCATTTAAAGGAGAGTGGATGTAGTGGGACCTTATTTGATCTTATTAAGCTTAGTAGTTCGGAGAACAGGGTATCAGTATCGCTTTGCGACCACGTTGAAAACTCCATTTCAGCTAAAGTCGATAAAAACTCTCGTTTACATGAACAAAGAGACACAGTTTGGAGTGTTCGCGTTGGTTGAGCGTGGAGTAGTTTCACGATTTATGAACACGCTTCAAAGATTTAATTTAATTTTGTTCGTGTCAAACAACTTTTAGAAGTCTTAGTTTGTTTGACACGTCATCACGTGACCACGTGATTAGTCGAACGAGTTTCTTTATTCGTGTCAATGGGTGTTTTTGTCGCCTTCAGCTGAAAATGGACTGTTTAACGTGGTGTTTATGCGTTACTGAAACTCCGTGTCAGACCGATAAACCTTTTCTCTCTCCATTTAAAGGAGAGTGGATGTAGTGGACCTTATTTGATCTTATTAAGCAGTAGTTCGGAGAACAGGGTATCAGTATCGCTTTAGCGACCACGTTGAAAACTCCATTTCAGCTAAAGTCGATAAAAACTCTCGTTTACATGAACAAAGAGACACAGTTTGGAGTGTTCGCGTTGAGCGTGGAGTAGTTTTACGATTTATGAACACGCTTCAAAGATTTAATTTAATTTTGTTCGTGTCAAACAACTTTTAGAAGTCTTAGTTTGTTTGACCGTCATCACGTGACCACGTGATTAGTCGAACGGAGTTTCTTTATTACGTGTCAATGGGTGTTTTTGTCGCCTTCAGCTGGAAATGACTGTTTAACGTGGTGGTTATGCGTTACTGAAACTCCGTGTCAGACCGATAAACCTTTTCTCTCTCCATTTAAAGGAGAGTGGATGTAGTGGACCTTATTTGATCTTATTAAGCTTAGTAGTTCGGAGAACAGGGTATCAGTATCGCTTTGCGACCACGTTGAAAACTCCATTTCAGCTAAAGTCGATAAAAACTCTCGTTTACATGAACAAAGAGACACAGTTTGGAGTGTTCGCGTTGAGCGTGGAGTAGTTTCTGATTTATGAACACGCTTCAAAGATTTAATTTAATTTTGTTCGTGTCAAACAACTTTTAGAAGTCTTAGTTTGTTTGACACGTCATCACGTGACCACGTGATTAGTCGAACGGAGTTTCTTTATTACGTGTCAATGGGTGTTTTTGTCGCCTTCAGCTGGAAATGGACTGTTTAACGTGGTGGTTATGCGTTACTGAAACTCCGTGTCAGACCGATAAACCTTTTCTCTCTCCATTTAAAGGAGAGTGGATGTAGTGGACCTTATTTGATCTTATTAAACTTAGTAGTTCGGAGAACAGGGTATCAGTATCGCTGCTTGGCGACCACGTTGAAAACTCCATTTCAGCTAAAGTCGATAAAAACTCTCGTTTACATGAACAAAGAGACACAGTTTGGAGTGTTCGCGTTGGCGTGGAGTAGTTTTCGATTTATGAACACGCTTCAAAGATTTAATTTAATTTTGTTCGTGTCAAACAACTTTTAGAAGTCTTAGTTTGTTTGACCGTCATCACGTGACCACGTGATTAGTCGAACGGAGTTTCTTTATTCGTGTCAATGGGTGTTTTTGTCGCCTTCAGCTGAAATGGACTGTTTAACGTGGTGGTTATGCGTTACTGAAACTCCGTGTCAGACCGATAAACCTTTTCTCTCTCCATTTAAAGGAGAGTGGATGTAGTGGACCTTATTTGATCTTATTAAGCTTAGTAGTTCGGAGAACAGGGTATCAGTATCGCTTTGGCGACCACGTTGAAAACTCCATTTCAGCTAAAGTCGATAAAAACTCTCGTTTACATGAACAAAGAGACACAGTTTGGAGTGTTCGCGTTGAGCGTGGAGTAGTTTTACGATTTATGAACACGCTTCAAAGATTTAATTTAATTTTGTTCGTGTCAAACAACTTTTAGAAGTCTTAGTTTGTTTGACACGTCATCACGTGACCACGTGATTAGTCGAACAGAGTTTCTTTATTCGTGTCAATGGGTGTTTTTGTCGCCTTCAGCTGGAAATGGACTGTTTAACGTGGTGGTTATGCGTTACTGAAACTCCGTGTCAGACCGATAAACCTTTTCTCTCTCCATTTAAAGGAGAGTGGATGTAGTGGACCTTATTTGATCTTATTAAGCTTAGTAGTTCGGAGAACAGGGTATCAATGTCGCTGGCGACCACGTTGAAAACTCCATTTCAGCTAAAGTCGATAAAAACTCTCGTTTACATGAACAAAGAGACACAGTTTGGAGTGTTCGCGTTGAGCGTGGAGTAGTTTCACGATTTATGAACACGCTTCAAAGATTTAATTTAATTTTGTTCGTGTCAAACAACTTTTAGAAGTCTTAGTTTGTTTGACACGTCATCACGTGACCACGTGATTAGTCGAACGGAGTTTCTTTATTCGTGTCAATGGGTGTTTTTGTCGCCTTCAGCTGGAAATGGACTGTTTAACGTGGTGGTTTATGCGTTACTGAAACTCCGTGTCAGACCGATAAACCTTTTCTCTCTCCATTTAAAGGAGAGTGGATGTAGTGTGGACCTTATTTGATCTTATTAAACTTAGTAGTTCGGAGAACAGGGTATCAGTATCGCTTTGTAGCGACCACGTTGAAAACTCCATTTCAGCTAAAGTCGATAAAAACTCTCGTTTACATGAACAAAGAGACACAGTTTGGAGTGTTCGCGTTGAGCGTGGAGTAGTTTTACGATTTATGAACACGCTTCAAAGATTTAATTTAATTTTGTTCGTGTCAAACAACTTTTAGAAGTCTTAGTTTGTTTGACCGTCATCACGTGACCACGTGATTAGTCGAACGGAGTTTCTTTATTACGTGTCAATGGGTGTTTTTGTCGCCTTCAGCTGGAAATGGACTGTTTAACGTGGTGGTTATGCGTTACTGAAACTCCGTGTCAGACCGATAAACCTTTTCTCTCTCCATTTAAAGGAGAGTGGATGTAGTGGACCTTATTTGATCTTATTAAGCTTAGTAGTTCGGAGAACAGGGTATCAGTATCGCTTTGCGACCACGTTGAAAACTCCATTTCAGCTAAAGTCGATAAAAACTCTCGTTTACATGAACAAAGAGACACAGTTTGGAGTGTTCGCGTTGAGCGTGGAGTAGTTTACGATTTATGAACACGCTTCAAAGATTTAATTTAATTTTGTTCGTGTCAAACAACTTTTAGAAGTCTTAGTTTGTTTGACCGTCATCACGTGACCACGTGATTAGTCGAACGGAGTTTCTTTATTACGTGTCAATGGGTGTTTTTGTCGCCTTCAGCTGGAAATGGACTGTTTAACGTGGTGGTTATGCGTTACTGAAACTCCGTGTCAGACCGATAAACCTTTTCTCTCTCCATTTAAAGGAGAGTGGATGTAGTGGACCTTATTTGATCTTATTTAAAGCTTAGTAGTTCGGAGAACAGGGTATCAGTATCGCTTTGGCGCGACCACGTTGAAAACTCCATTTCAGCTAAAGTCGATAAAAACTCTCGTTTACATGAACAAAGAGACACAGTTTGGAGTGTTCGCGTTGAGCGTGGAGTAGTTTTACGATTTATGAACACGCTTCAAAGATTTAATTTAATTTTGTTCGTGTCAAACAACTTTTAGAAGTCTTAGTTTGTTTGACACGTCATCACGTGACCACGTGATTAGTCGAACGGAGTTTCTTTATTACGTGTCAATGGGTGTTTTTTGTCGCCTTCAGCTGGAAATGGACTGTTTAACGTGGTGTTTTATGCGTTACTGAAACTCCGTGTCAGACCGATAAACCTTTTCTCTCTCCATTTAAAGGAGAGTGGATGTAGTGGACCTTATTTGATCTTATTAAACAGTAGTTCGAGAACAGGGTATCAGTATCGCTTTGGCGACCACGTTGAAAACTCCATTTCAGCTAAAGTCGATAAAAACTCTCGTTTACATGAACAAAGAGACACAGTTTGGAGTGATCGCGTTGAGCGTGGAGTAGTTTCTGATTTATGAACACGCTTCAAAGATTTAATTTAATTTTGTTAGTGTCAAACAACTTTTTTAGAAGTCTTAGTTTGTTTGACCGTCATCACGTGACCACGTGATTAGTCGAACGAGTTTCTTTATTACG
Source organism: Puntigrus tetrazona (assembly GCF_018831695.1). Lineage (NCBI taxonomy): Eukaryota > Metazoa > Chordata > Actinopteri > Cypriniformes > Cyprinidae > Puntigrus > Puntigrus tetrazona. The sequence goes on along the minus strand of NW_025048297.1, from coordinate 328,347 downwards.
TGTCAATGGGTGTTTTTGTCGCCTTCAGCTGGAAATGGACTGTTTAACGTGGTGGTTATGCGTTACTGAAACTCCGTGTCAGACCGATAAACCTTTTCTCTCTCCATTTAAAGGAGAGTGGATGTAGTGGACCTTATTTGATCTTATTAAGCTTAGTAGTTCGGAGAGAACGGGTATCAGTATCGCTGGCGACCACGTTGAAAACTCCATTTCAGCTAAAGTCGATAAAAACTCTCGTTTACATGAACAAAGAGACACAGTTTGGAGTGTTCGCGTTGAGCGTGGAGTAGTTTCACGATTTATGAACACGCTTCAAAGATTTAATTTAATTTTGTTCGTGTCAAACAACTTTTAGAAGTCTTAGTTTGTTTGACACGTCATCACGTGACCACGTGATTAGTCGAACGGAGTTTCTTTATTCGTGTCAATGGGTGTTTTGTCGCCTTCAGCTGGAAATGGACTGTTTAACGTGGTGGTTATGCGTTACTGAAACTCCGTGTCAGACCGATAAACCTTTTCTCTCTCCATTTAAAGGAGAGTGGATGTAGTGGACCTTATTTGATCTTATTAAGCTTAGTAGTTCGGAGAACAGGGTATCAGTATCGCTTTGGCGACCACGTTGAAAACTCCATTTCAGCTAAAGTCGATAAAAACTCTCGTTTACATGAACAAAGAGACACAGTTTGGAGTGTTCGCGTTGAGCGTGGAGTAGTTTTCACGATTTATGAACACGCTTCAAAGATTTAATTTAATTTTGTTCGTGTCAAACAACTTTTAGAAGTCTTAGTTTGTTTGACACGTCATCACGTGACCACGTGATTAGTCGAACGAGTTTCTTTATTACGTGTCAATGGGTGTTTTTGTGCGCCTTCAGCTGGAAATGGACTGTTTAACGTGGTGGTTTATGCGTTACTGAAACTCCGTGTCAGACCGATAAACCTTTTCTCTCTCCATTTAAAGGAGAGTGGATGTAGTGGACCTTATTTGATCTTATTAAGCTTAGTAGTTCGGAGAACAGGGTATCAGTATCGCTGGCGACCACGTTGAAAACTCCATTTCAGCTAAAGTCGATAAAAACTCTCGTTTACATGAACAAAGAGACACAGTTTGGAGTGTTCGCGTTGAGCGTGGAGTAGTTTCTGATTTATGAACACGCTTCAAAGATTTAATTTAATTTTGTTAAGTGTCAAACAACTTTTAGAAGTCTTAGTTTGTTTGACACGTCATCACGTGACCACGTGATTAGTCGAGCGGAGTTTCTTTATTACGTGTCAATGGGTGTTTTTGTCGCCTTCAGCTGGAAATGGACTGTTTAACGTGGTGGTTTATGCGTTACTGAAACTCCGTGTCAGACCGATAAACCTTTTCTCTCTCCATTTAAAGGAGAGTGGATGTAGTGGACCTTATTTGATCTTATTAAGCTTAGTAGTTCGGAGAACAGGGTATCAGTATCGCTTTGGCGACCACGTTGAAAACTCCATTTCAGCTAAAGTCGATAAAAACTCTCGTTTACATGAACAAAGAGACACAGTTTGGAGTGTTCGCGTTGAGCGTGGAGTAGTTTTACGATTTATGAACACGCTTCAAAGATTTAATTTAATTTTGTTCGTGTCAAACAACTTTTAGAAGTCTTAGTTTGTTTGACACGTCATCACGTGACCACGTGATTAGTCGAACAGAGTTTCTTTATTCGTGTCAATGGGTGTTTTGTCGCCTTCAGCTGGAAATGGACTGTTTAACGTGGTGGTTATGCGTTACTGAAACTCCGTGTCAGACCGATAAACCTTTTCTCTCTCCATTTAAAGGAGAGTGGATGTAGTGGACCTTATTTGATCTTATTAAGCTTAGTAGTTCGGAGAACAGGGTATCAGTATCGCTTTGACGACCACGTTGAAAACTCCATTTCAGCTAAAGTCGATAAAAACTCTCGTTTACATGAACAAAGAGACACAGTTTGGAGTGTTCGCGTTGAGCGTGGAGTAGTTTCACGATTTATGAACACGCTTCAAAGATTTAATTTAATTTTGTTCGTGTCAAACAACTTTTAGAAGTCTTAGTTTGTTTGACACGTCATCACGTGACCACGTGATTAGTCGAACAGGAGTTTCTTTATTCGTGTCAATGGGTGTTTTTGTCTCCTTCAGCTGGAAATGGACTGTTTAACGTGGTGTGGTTATGCGTTACTGAAACTCCGTGTCAGACCGATAAACCTTTTCTCTCTCCATTTAAAGGAGAGTGGATGTAGTGGACCTTATTTGATCTTATTAAGCTTAGTAGTTCGGAGAACAGGGTATCAGTATCGCTTTTAGCGACCACGTTGAAAACTCCATTTCAGCTAAAGTCGATAAAAACTCTCGTTTACATGAACAAAGAGACACAGTTTGGAGTGATCGCGTTGAGCGTGGAGTAGTTTCTGATTTATGAACACGCTTCAAAGATTTAATTTAATTTTGTTCGTGTCAAACAACTTTTAGAAGTCTTAGTTTGTTTGACACGTCATCACGTGACCACGTGATTAGTCGAGCAGAGTTTCTTTATTACGTGTCAATGGGTGTTTTTGTCGCCTTCAGCTGGAAATGGACTGTTTAACGTGGTGGTTATGCGTTACTGAAACTCCGTGTCAGACCGATAAACCTTTTCTCTCTCCATTTAAAGGAGAGTGGATGTAGTGGACCTTATTTGATCTTATTAAACTTAGTAGTTCGGAGAACAGGGTATCAGTATCGCTTTGCGACCACGTTGAAAACTCCATTTCAGCTAAAGTCGATAAAAACTCTCGTTTACATGAACAAAGAGACACAGTTTGGAGTGTTCGCGTTGAGCGTGGAGTAGTTTTGATTTATGAACACGCTTCAAAGATTTAATTTAATTTTGTTCGTGTCAAACAACTTTTAGAAGTCTTAGTTTGTTTGACACGTCATCACGTGTGACCACGTGATTAGTCGAACAGAGTTTCTTTATTACGTGTCAATGGGTGTTTTTGTCGCCTTCAGCTGGAAATGGACTGTTTAACGTGGTGGTTTATGCGTTACTGAAACTCCGTGTCAGACCGATAAACCTTTTCTCTCTCCATTTAAAGGAGAGTGGATGTGAGTGGACCTTATTTGATCTTATTAAACTTAGTAGTTCGGAGAACAGGGTATCAGTATCGCTTTGCGACCACGTTGAAAACTCCATTTCAGCTAAAGTCGATAAAAACTCTCGTTTACATGAACAAAGAGACACAGTTTGGAGTGTTCGCGTTGGCGTGGAGTAGTTTTCACGATTTATGAACACGCTTCAAAGATTTAATTTAATTTTGTTCGTGTCAAACAACTTTTAGAAGTCTTAGTTTGTTTGACCGTCATCACGTGACCACGTGATTAGTCGAACGGAGTTTCTTTATTCGTGTCAATGGGTGTTTTTGTCGCCTTCAGCTGAAATGGACTGTTTAACGTGGTGGTTATGCGTTACTGAAACTCCGTGTCAGACCGATAAACCTTTTCTCTCTCCATTTAAAGGAGAGTGGATGTAGTGGACCTTATTTGATCTTATTAAGCTTAGTAGTTCGGAGAACAGGGTATCAGTATCGCTTTGGCGACCACGTTGAAAACTCCATTTCAGCTAAAGTCGATAAAAACTCTCGTTTACATGAACAAAGAGACACAGTTTGGAGTGTTCGCGTTGAGCGTGGAGTAGTTTTACGATTTATGAACACGCTTCAAAGATTTAATTTAATTTTGTTCGTGTCAAACAACTTTTAGAAGTCTTGGTTTGTTTGACACGTCATCACGTGACCACGTGATTAGTCCAAACGGAGTTTCTTTATTCGTGTCAATGGGTGTTTTTGTCGCCTTCAGCTGAAAATGGACTGTTTAACGTGGTGGTTTATGCGTTACTGAAACTCCGTGTCAGACCGATAAACCTTTTCTCTCTCCATTTAAAGGAGAGTGGATGTAGTGGACCTTATTTGATCTTATTAAGCTTAGTAGTTCGGAGAACAGGGTATCAGTATCGCTTTGCGCGACCACGTTGAAAACTCCATTTCAGCTAAAGTCGATAAAAACTCTCGTTTACATGAACAAAGAGACACAGTTTGGAGTGTTCGCGTTGAGCGTGGAGTAGTTTTACGATTTATGAACACGCTTCAAAGATTTAATTTAATTTTGTTCGTGTCAAACAACTTTTAGAAGTCTTAGTTTGTTTGACACGTCATCACGTGACCACGTGATTAGTCGAACGGAGTTTCTTTATTACGTGTCAATGGGTGTTTTTGTCGCCTTCAGCTGGAAATGGACTGTTTAACGTGGTGGTTTATGCGTTACTGAAACTCCGTGTCAGACCGATAAACCTTTTCTCTCTCCATTTAAAGGAGAGTGGATGTAGTGGACCTTATTTGATCTTATTAAGCAGTAGTTCGGAGAACAGGGTATCAGTATCGCTTTGGCGACCACGTTGAAAACTCCATTTCAGCTAAAGTCGATAAAAACTCTCGTTTACATGAACAAAGAGACACAGTTTGGAGTGTCGCGCGTTGGCGTGGAGTAGTTTTACGATTTATGAACACGCTTCAAAGATTTAATTTAATTTTGTTCGTGTCAAACAACTTTTAGAAGTCTTAGTTTGTTTGACACGTCATCACGTGACCACGTGATTAGTCGAACGGAGTTTCTTTATTCGTGTCAATGGGTGTGTTTTGTCGCCTTCAGCTGGAAATGGACTGTTTAACGTGGTGGTTATGCGTTACTGAAACTCCGTGTCAGACCGATAAACCTTTTCTCTCTCCATTTAAAGGAGAGTGGATGTGAGTGGACCTTATTTGATCTTATTAAACAGTAGTTCGGAGAACAGGGTATCAGTATCGCTGGCGACCACGTTGAAAACTCCATTTCAGCTAAAGTCGATAAAAACTCTCGTTTACATGAACAAAGAGACACAGTTTGGAGTGTTCGCGTTGAGCGTGGAGTAGTTTTACGATTTATGAACACGCTTCAAAGATTTAATTTAATTTTGTTAAGTGTCAAACAACTTTTAGAAGTCTTAGTTTGTTTGACACGTCATCACGTGACCACGTGATTAGTCGAACAGTTTCTTTATTCGTGTCAATGGGTGTTTTTGTCGCCTTCAGCTGGAAATGGACTGTTTAATGTTGTGGTTGTACGTTACTGAAACTCCGTGTCAGACCGATAAACCTTTTCTCTCTCCATTTAAAGGAGAGTGGATGTGGTGGACCTTATTTGATCTTATTAAGCTTAGTAGTTCGGAGAACAGGGTATCAGTATCGCTTTGCGACCACGTTGAAAACTCCATTTCAGCTAAAGTCGATAAAAACTCTCGTTTACATGAACAAAGAGACACAGTTTGGAGTGTTCGCGTTGAGCGTGGAGTAGTTTTACGATTTATGAACACGCTTCAAAGATTTAATTTAATTTTGTTCGTGTCAAACAACTTTTAGAAGTCTTAGTTTGTTTGACACGTCATCACGTGACCACGTGATTAGTCGAACAGTTTCTTTATTACGTGTCAATGGGTGTTTTGTCGCCTTCAGCTGGAAATGGACTGTTTAACGTGGTGGTTGTGCGTTACTGAAACTCCGTGTCAGACCGATAAACCTTTTCTCTCTCCATTTAAAGGAGAGTGGATGTAGTGGACCTTATTTGATCTTATTAAACTTAGTAGTTCGGAGAACAGGGTATCAGTATCGCTTTGGCGACCACGTTGAAAACTCCATTTCAGCTAAAGTCGATAAAAACTCTCGTTTACATGAACAAAGAGACACAGTTTGGAGTGATCGCGTTGAGCGTGGAGTAGTTTACGATTTATGAACACGCTTCAAAGATTTAATTTAATTTTGTTCGTGTCAAACAACTTTTAGAAGTCTTAGTTTGTTTGACACGTCATCACGTGACCACGTGATTAGTCGAACGGTTTCTTTATTACGTGTCAATGGGTGTTTTTGTCGCCTTCAGCTGGAAATGGACTGTTTAACGCGTGGTGGTTATGCGTTACTGAAACTCCGTGTCAGACCGATAAACCTTTTCTCTCTCCATTTAAAGGAGAGTGGATGTAGTGGACCTTATTTGATCTTATTAAACAGTAGTTCGGAGAACAGGGTATCAGTATCGCTGGCGACCACGTTGAAAACTCCATTTCAGCTAAAGTCGATAAAAACTCTCGTTTACATGAACAAAGAGACACAGTTTGGAGTGTTCGCGTTGAGCGTGGAGTAGTTTTACGATTTATGAACACGCTTCAAAGATTTAATTTAATTTTGTTCGTGTCAAACAACTTTTAGAAGTCTTAGTTTGTTTGACCGTCATCATCGTGACCACGTGATTAGTCGAACGGAGTTTCTTTATTCGTGTCAATGGGTGTTTTTGTCGCCTTCAGCTGAAATGGACTGTTTAACGTGGTGGTTTGTGCGTTACTGAAACTCCGTGTCAGACCGATAAACCTTTTCTCTCTCCATTTAAAGGAGAGTGGATGTAGTGGACCTTATTTGATCTTATTAAGCTTAGTAGTTCGGAGAACAGGGTATCAGTATCGCTTTGCGACCACGTTGAAAACTCCATTTCAGCTAAAGTCGATAAAAACTCTCGTTTACATGAACAAAGAGACACAGTTTGGAGTGTTCGCGTTGAGCGTGGAGTAGTTTTACGATTTATGAACACGCTTCAAAGATTTAATTTAATTTTGTTCGTGTCAAACAACTTTTAGAAGTCTTAGTTTGTTTGACACGTCATCACGTGACCACGTGATTAGTCCAACGGAGTTTCTTTATTCGTGTCAATGGGTGTTTTTGTCGCCTTCAGCTGAAAATGGACTGTTTAACGTGGTCGTTGTACGTTACTGAAACTCCGTGTCAGACCGATAAACCTTTTCTCTCTCCATTTAAAGGAGAGTGGATGTAGTGGACCTTATTTGATCTTATTAAACAGTAGTTCGGAGAACAGGGTATCAGTATCGCTTTGCGACCACGTTGAAAACTCCATTTCAGCTAAAGTCGATAAAAACTCTCGTTTACATGAACAAAGAGACACAGTTTGGAGTGTTCGCGTTGAGCGTGGAGTAGTTTTACGATTTATGAACACGCTTCAAAGATTTAATTTAATTTTGTTCGTGTCAAACAACTTTTAGAAGTCTTAGTTTGTTTGACCGTCATCACGTGACCACGTGATTAGTCGAACGGAGTTTCTTTATTACGTGTCAATGGGTGTTTTTGTCGCCTTCAGCTGGAAATGGACTGTTTAACGTGGTGGTTATGCGTTACTGAAACTCCGTGTCAGACCGATAAACCTTTTCTCTCTCCATTTAAAGGAGAGTGGATGTAGTGGACCTTATTTGATCTTATTAAGCTTAGTAGTTCGGAGAACAGGGTATCAGTATCGCTTTGCGACCACGTTGAAAACTCCATTTCAGCTAAAGTCGATAAAAACTCTCGTTTACATGAACAAAGAGACACAGTTTGGAGTGTTCGCGTTGAGCGTGGAGTAGTTTTACGATTTATGAACACGCTTCAAAGATTTAATTTAATTTTGTTCGTGTCAAACAACTTTTAGAAGTCTTAGTTTGTTTGACACGTCATCACGTGACCACGTGATTAGTCGAACGGAGTTTCTTTATTCGTGTCAATGGGTGTTTTGTCGCCTTCAGCTGGAAATGGACTGTTTAACGTGGTGGTTTATGCGTTACTGAAACTCCGTGTCAGACCGATAAACCTTTTCTCTCTCCATTTAAAGGAGAGTGGATGTAGTGGACCTTATTTGATCTTATTAAACAGTAGTTCGGAGAACAGGGTATCAGTATCGCTTTGGCGACCACGTTGAAAACTCCATTTCAGCTAAAGTCGATAAAAACTCTCGTTTACATGAACAAAGAGACACAGTTTGGAGTGATCGCGTTGAGCGTGGAGTAGTTTACGATTTATGAACACGCTTCAAAGATTTAATTTAATTTTGTTCGTGTCAAACAACTTTTAGAAGTCTTAGTTTGTTTGACACGTCATCACGTGACCACGTGATTAGTCGAACGGAGTTTCTTTATTACGTGTCAATGGGTGTTTTTGTCGCCTTCAGCTGGAAATGGACTGTTTAACGTGCTCGTTTTACGTTACTAAAACTCCGTGTCAGACCGATAAACCTTTTCTCTCTCCATTTAAAGGAGAGTGGATGTGGTGGACCTTATTTGATCTTATTAAGCTTAGTAGTTCGGAGAACAGGGTATCAGTATCGCTGGCGACCACGTTGAAAACTCCATTTCAGCTAAAGTCGATAAAAACTCTCGTTTACATGAACAAAGAGACACAGTTTGGAGTGTTCGCGTTGAGCGTGGAGTAGTTTTACGATTTATGAACACGCTTCAAAGATTTAATTTAATTTTGTTAAGTGTCAAACAACTTTTAGAAGTCTTAGTTTGTTTGACACGTCATCACGTGACCACGTGATTAGTCGAAACGGAGTTTCTTTATTCGTGTCAATGGGTGTTTTTGTCGCCTTCAGCTGAAAATGGACTGTTTAACGTGGTGGTTATGCGTTACTGAAACTCCGTGTCAGACCGATAAACCTTTTCTCTCTCCATTTAAAGGAGAGTGGATGTGATGGACCTTATTTGATCTTATTAAACAGTAGTTCGGAGAACAGGGTATCAGTATCGCTGCAGCGACCACGTTGAAAACTCCATTTCAGCTAAAGTCGATAAAAACTCTCGTTTACATGAACAAAGAGACACAGTTTGGAGTGATTCGCGTTGAGCGTGGAGTAGTTTTACGATTTATGAACACGCTTCAAAGATTTAATTTAATTTTGTTCGTGTCAAACAACTTTTAGAAGTCTTAGTTTGTTTGACCGTCATCACGTGACCACGTGATTAGTCGAACGGAGTTTCTTTATTACGTGTCAATGGGTGTTTTGTGTCGCCTTCAGCTGGAAATGGACTGTTTAACGTGGTGGTTTATGCGTTACTGAAACTCCGTGTCAGACCGATAAACCTTTTCTCTCTCCATTTAAAGGAGAGTGGATGTAGTGGACCTTATTTGATCTTATTAAGCTTAGTAGTTCGGAGAACAGGGTATCAGTATCGCTGGCGACCACGTTGAAAACTCCATTTCAGCTAAAGTCGATAAAAACTCTCGTTTACATGAACAAAGAGACACAGTTTGGAGTGATCGCGTTGAGCGTGGAGTAGTTTTACGATTTATGAACACGCTTCAAAGATTTAATTTAAATTTGTTCGTGTCAAACAACTTTTAGAAGTCTTAGTTTGTTTGACACGTCATCACGTGACCACGTGATTAGTCCGAACGGAGTTTCTTTATTCGTGTCAATGGGTGTTTTTGTCGCCTTCAGCTGGAAATGGACTGTTTAACGTGGTCGTTATACGTTACTAAAACTCCGTGTCAGACCGATAAAGCTTTTCTCTCTCCATTTAAAGGAGAGTGGATGTGGTGGACCTTATTTGATCTTATTAAGCTTAGTAGTTCGGAGAACAGGGTATCAGTATCGCTTTGCGACCACGTTGAAAACTCCATTTCAGCTAAAGTCGATAAAAACTCTCGTTTACATGAACAAAGAGACACAGTTTGGAGTGTTCGCGTTGAGCGTGGAGTAGTTTTACGATTTATGAACACGCTTCAAAGATTTAATTTAATTTTGTTAAGTGTCAAACAACTTTTAGAAGTCTTAGTTTGTTTGACACGTCATCACGTGACCACGTGATTAGTCGAACGGAGTTTCTTTATTCGTGTCAATGGGTGTTTTTGTCGCCTTCAGCTGGAAATGGACTGTTTAACGTGGTGTTTATGCGTTACTGAAACTCCGTGTCAGACCGATAAACCTTTTCTCTCTCCATTTAAAGGAGAGTGGATGTGAGTGGACCTTATTTGATCTTATTAAGCTTAGTAGTTCGGAGAACAGGGTATCAGTATCGCTCGGCGACCACGTTGAAAACTCCATTTCAGCTAAAGTCGATAAAAACTCTCGTTTACATGAACAAAGAGACACAGTTTGGAGTGTTCGCGTTGAGCGTGGAGTAGTTTTACGATTTATGAACACGCTTCAAAGATTTAATTTAATTTTGTTCGTGTCAAACAACTTTTAGAAGTCTTAGTTTGTTTGACACGTCATCACGTGACCACGTGATTAGTCGAACGGAGTTTCTTTATTCGTGTCAATGGGTGTTTTTGTCTCCTTCAGCTGGAAATGGACTGTTTAACGTGGTCGTTGTACGTTACTGAAACTCCGTGTCAGACCGATAAACCTTTTCTCTCTCCATTTAAAGGAGAGTGGATGTGGTGGACCTTATTTGATCTTATTTGCTTAGTAGTTCGGAGAACAGGGTATCAGTATCGCTGGCGACCACGTTGAAAACTCCATTTCAGCTAAAGTCGATAAAAACTCTCGTTTACATGAACAAAGAGACACAGTTTGGAGTGTTCGCGTTGAGCGTGGAGTAGTTTTACGATTTATGAACACGCTTCAAAGATTTAATTTAATTTTGTTCGTGTCAAACAACTTTTAGAAGTCTTAGTTTGTTTGACACGTCATCACGTGACCACGTGATTAGTCCGAACGGAGTTTCTTTATTCGTGTCAATGGGTGTTTTTGTCTCCTTCAGCTGGAAATGGACTGTTTAACGTGGTCGTTTATGCGTTACTGAAACTCCGTGTCAGACCGATAAACCTTTTCTCTCTCCATTTAAAGGAGAGTGGATGTGATGGACCTTATTTGATCTTATTAAGCAGTAGTTCGGAGAACAGGGTATCAGTATCGCTGGCGACCACGTTGAAAACTCCATTTCAGCTAAAGTCGATAAAAACTCTCGTTTACATGAACAAAGAGACACAGTTTGGAGTGATCGCGTTGAGCGTGGAGTAGTTTCACGATTTATGAACACGCTTCAAAGATTTAATTTAATTTTGTTCGTGTCAAACAACTTTTAGAAGTCTTAGTTTGTTTGACCGTCATCATCACGTGACCACGTGATTAGTCGAAACGGAGTTTCTTTATTCGTGTCAATGGGTGTTTTGTCGCCTTCAGCTGGAAATGGACTGTTTAACGTGGTGGTTATGCGTTACTGAAACTCCGTGTCAGACCGATAAACCTTTTCTCTCTCCATTTAAAGGAGAGTGGATGTAGTGGACCTTATTTGATCTTATTAAGCTTAGTAGTTCGGAGAACAGGGTATCAGTATCGCTTTGCGACCACGTTGAAAACTCCATTTCAGCTAAAGTCGATAAAAACTCTCGTTTACATGAACAAAGAGACACAGTTTGGAGTGTTCGCGCGTTGAGCGTGGAGTAGTTTTACGATTTATGAACACGCTTCAAAGATTTAATTTAATTTTGTTCGTGTCAAACAACTTTTAGAAGTCTTAGTTTGTTTGACACGTCATCACGTGACCACGTGATTAGTCGAACGGAGTTTCTTTATTCGTGTCAATGGGTGTTTTTGTCTCCTTCAGCTGGAAATGGACTGTTTAACGTGGTCGTTGTACGTTACTGAAACTCCGTGTCAGACCGATAAACCTTTTCTCTCTCCATTTAAAGGAGAGTGGATGTGAGTGGACCTTATTTGATCTTATTAAGCTTAGTAGTTCGGAGAACAGGGTATCAGTATCGCTGGCGACCACGTTGAAAACTCCATTTCAGCTAAAGTCGATAAAAACTCTCGTTTACATGAACAAAGAGACACAGTTTGGAGTGTTCGCGTTGAGCGTGGAGTAGTTTTACGATTTATGAACACGCTTCAAAGATTTAATTTAATTTTGTTCGTGTCAAACAACTTTTAGAAGTCTTAGTTTGTTTGACACGTCATCACGTGACCACGTGATTAGTCCAAACGGAGTTTCTTTATTCGTGTCAATGGGTGTTTTTGTCTCCTTCGGCTGGAAATGGACTGTTTAACGTGGTCGTTGTGCGTTACTGAAACTCCGTGTCAGACCGATAAACCTTTTCTCTCTCCATTTAAAGGAGAGTGGATGTGGTGGACCTTATTTGATCTTATTCGCTTAGTAGTTCGGAGAACAGGGTATCAGTATCGCACAGCGACCACGTTGAAAACTCCATTTCAGCTAAAGTCGATAAAAACTCTCGTTTACATGAACAAAGAGACACAGTTTGGAGTGATCGCGTTGAGCGTGGAGTAGTTTTACGATTTATGAACACGCTTCAAAGATTTAATTTAATTTTGTTCGTGTCAAACAACTTTTAGAAGTCTTAGTTTGTTTGACACGTCATCACGTGACCACGTGATTAGTCGAACGGAGTTTCTTTATTCGTGTCAATGGGTGTTTTTGTCGCTTTCAGCTGGAAATGGACTGTTTAACGTGGTGGTTGTTATGCGTTACTGAAACTCCGTGTCAGACCGATAAACCTTTTCTCTCTCCATTTAAAGGAGAGTGGATGTGAGTGGACCTTATTTGATCTTATTAAGCTTAGTAGTTCGGAGAACAGGGTATCAGTATCGCTGGCGACCACGTTGAAAACTCCATTTCAGCTAAAGTCGATAAAAACTCTCGTTTACATGAACAAAGAGACACAGTTTGGAGTGATCGCGTTGAGCGTGGAGTAGTTTTACGATTTATGAACACGCTTCAAAGATTTAATTTAATTTTGTTCGTGTCAAACAACTTTTAGAAGTCTTAGTTTGTTTGACACGTCATCACGTGACCACGTGATTAGTCCGAACTGAGTTTCTTTATTCGTGTCAATGGGTGTTTTTGTCGCCTTCAGCTGAAAATGGACTGTTTAACGTGGCCGTTGTACGTTACTGAAACTCCGTGTCAGACCGATAAACCTTTTCTCTCTCCATTTAAAGGAGAGTGGATGTAGTGGACCTTATTTGATCTTATTAAGCTTAGTAGTTCGGAGAACAGGGTATCAGTATCGCTTTTAGCGACCACGTTGAAAACTCCATTTCAGCTAAAGTCGATAAAAACTCTCGTTTACATGAACAAAGAGACACAGTTTGGAGTGATCGCGTTGAGCGTGGAGTAGGTTTACGATTTATGAACACGCTTCAAAAGATTTAATTTAATTTTGTTCGTGTCAAACAACTTTTAGAAGTCTTAGTTTGTTTGACACGTCATCACGCGTGACCACGTGATTAGTCGAACGGAGTTTCTTTATTCGTGTCAATGGGTGTTTTGTGTCCTTTAGCTGGAAATGGACTGTTTAACGTGGTCGTTTATGCGTTACTGAAATTCCGTGTCAGACCGATAAACCTTTTCTCTCTCCATTTAAAGGAGAGTGGATGTGGTGGACCTTATTTGATCTTATTAAGCTTAGTAGTTCGGAGAACAGGGTATCAAGTATCGCTGCGACCACGTTGAAAACTCCATTTCAGCTAAAGTCGATAAAAACTCTCGTTTACATGAACAAAGAGACACAGTTTGGAGTGATCGCGTTGAGCTTGGAGTAGTTTTACGATTTATGAACACGCTTCAAAGATTTTATTTAATTTTGTTGGTGTCAAACAACTTTTAGAAGTCTTAGTTTGTTTGACACGTCATCACGTGACCACGTGATTAGTCCGAACGGAGTTTCTTTATTCGGGTCAATGGGTGTTTTGTCGCCTTCGGCTGGAAATGGACTGTTTAACGTGGTCGTTGTACGTTACTGAAACTCCGTGTCAGACCGATAAACCTTTTCTCTCTCCATTTAAAGGAGAGTGGATGTGGTGGACCTTATTTGATCTTATTCGCTTAGTAGTTCGGAGAACAGGGTATCAGTATCGCACAGCGACCACGTTGAAAACTCCATTTCAGCTAAAGTCGATAAAAACTCTCGTTTACATGAACAAAGAGACACAGTTTGGAGTGTTTGCGTTGAGCGTGGAGTAGTTTTACGATTTATGAACACGCTTCAAAGATTTAATTTAATTTTGTTGGTGTCAAACAATTTTTAGAAGTCTTAGTTTGTTTGACACGTCATCACGTGACCACGTGATTAGTCCGAACGGAGTTTCTTTATTCGTGTCAATAGGTGTTTTTGTCTCCTTCAGCTGGAAATGGACTGTTTAACGTGGTCGTTGTACGTTACTGAAACTCCGTGTCAGACCGATAAACCTTTTCTCTCTCCATTTAAAGGAGAGTGGATGTGGTGGACCTTATTTGATCTTATTCGCTTAGTAGTTCGGAGAACAGGGTATCAGTATCGCACAGCGACCACGTTGAAAACTCCATTTCAGCTAAAGTCGATAAAAACTCTCGTTTACATGAACAAAGAGACACAGTTTGGAGTGTTCGCGTTGAGCGTGGAGTAGTTTTACGATTTATGAACACGCTTCAAAGATTTAATTTAATTTTGTTCGTGTCAAACAACTTTTAGAAGTCTTAGTTTGTTTGACACGTCATCACGTGACCACGTGATTAGTCCGAACGGAGTTTCTTTATTCGTGTCAATGGGTGTTTTTGTCGCCTTCAGCTGAAAATGGACTGTTTAACGTGCACTGTAAAAAAACACCCGTTGTTTTTACAGGAAAACGCTGGCAGCTGTGGTTACCAGAGAATTCCTGTAAAAAATACAGCAGCACAGTAGATAACTTTACTGACACAATATGTAAATTGATTAACAGTAAATGAAATCACAGCTGAATCACATTAAAAACTTAAGTGTACAAAAAAAACTTGTTTATTTATATACAACAGTTATGCAATATTGACTGTCTTTTCCTGTATTTTTTACATGTAATAATTGCTTATTGTGCATCAATAAATGATACAATTAACAAGGAAATATCAAACAAAACTCATTTTAACCGTTAAAACAACAGTAAAACTTTGCATTTTAAATGATGATGTTCTGTGTATTATACATAAAATCTATTCATAATATGCTGTATTTTTATGTTTTAATGTTTATGTTTAAAGTTATTGTGGTAAATCTCAAAAACACATCTTGAGAAAAGACAGAGCAAAATATAACTTGAGAAATTTATTTATTTAACAGCCATCGTCAATAGTTGTAAACAACTGGATGAATTTTTCTTCAAACAAGTTCAAAGCTTCAAAGTTTACGTGCCAGGCACACAACAACAACAACCCACACTCTCCTTGTCTGGAATGTTCCACAGTATGGCATAAAATTTATCTATCTCCATGGAGACAATCAGGTGATGCCAAAAGGCCAAGTTACAGGTCAGATCTACAGGCGAGCCCCCTCACGTTTGGTAAGGTATTTTTTGCAATAAAAAGAGTTATAATTGAATAAGTGCAAGATAGATAAGTTTTATACCATATTGTAAAACATTCCCCCAAAGAAAGAACATCTTCATGAAACAAGCAGGTGGTGGACTCGCTACCAGAAAAAGTTAGGTGCACCTTTAAGACTTAAAAAAAACCAAAAATAAAATTATATAGTGCTTTAATAAACATAATACACATTGTGAATTTAACAGTGAAAACTAACAGTACCTCTTCTCAAACAAACAGAGAAAAAGTTAGTGTACCTTTAAGACTTAAAAAAATAATAATAATACACATTGTGGATTTAAAGTGAAAACTAACAGTACCTCTTCTCAAACAAAGAGTCAGAGTCCACAGAAAGAGTCCATATTTTGGCTTAACGCCACTCGTGATCAGAGAGTTCCTGTATCAGAGTGAGGACTCGAGGGTTCACATTGAGACGACGCTTGAGTTTTTATTCTCTACTTTGGTTCCTTTTTCTGGGTTTATTGAGAAAAACACCCTGTAGAACAAAAGCATATTAAGCATTTTAATTGATCAGTTATAAAAAAACAAACAAAAAAAAACACTATCGGTCAAAAGTTTGGAAAGTGTACTATTTTGATTGTTTTTGAAAGAAGTCTCTTCTGCTCAACAAGGCTGCATTTATTTGATCCAAAATACATCAAAAACAGTATTATTGCAAAATATTTTTTACAATTTAAAATAACTTTCCATTTCAATATTTTAAAATGCAATTTGTTTCTGTGATTCAAAGCTGAATTTTCAGCATCATTACTCCAGTCTTTAGATTCACATGATCCTTCAGAAATCATTCTAATATGCTGATTTGCTGCTCAAGAAACACTTATCAATGTTAAAAACAGTTGTGTAAAATTTTTCAGGATTATATAATGAATGAAGTTCAAAACAACAGCACTTATTTAAAATAAAGCTTTTGCAACATTATAAAAATGTCTATACTCTCACTTGATCAATTTAATGCATCCTTGCTGAATAAATGTATTAATTTAAGTTCTTTCCTAAAACAACAACAACAAAAAATTACCGACCCAAAACTTTTGAACGGTATTACAATGTTACAAAAGCTTTCTATTTCAGATAAATACTTTTCTTTTGAACTTTATATTCAATGAAAAAAAAAAAAAAAAAAAAGTTTAACAGTTAGTAATGATCAAATGTTTCTTGAGCCTTCAGGAATCATTCTAATATGATGATTTGATGATCACGTGACTCTGAATTTTGAGCATTTTTGTGATGCTCAAAATTCAGCTTTGCATCACAGGAATAAATTACACTTTAAAATATTCAAATAGAAAAGTTATTTTACATTTTAATAATATTTCACAATATAACAGCTTTTTTGTATTTTTAATAACATAAATACAGCCTTGGTGAGCAGAAGAGACTTCTTTCAAAAACAAACAAAAAATAAAAATAGTACAGTTTCCAAACTTTTGACATGCATACATTTAAAAAAAAAAAAACAGTCTGAACCTTGCCAAGACTCAGAGCCGAACCAAGACCGAGACTCAGGCCACACCCAGAGGCAAGGCCGAGAGTCAGACCCAGACTAAGACCGGGCTCGAGTCCAGATCTTAGTCTGGGTCTGACTCTCGGTCTTGAGTCCCGGCCTTAGTTAAGGTCCGGATTAAGACCAGGACCTCTGAGCCAGACTCCAGGTCCCGGAGTCCCAGGTCTGAGAAATGAGTAAGCTATGTTTACTCACCTTTGAAGAAACTCCAGAGTTGAAGCCAGCTCAGATGGATAGTGAATATTAAAACAGTAGTAGCTCCCGAACATGAGGCACAGTGCAGAAATGAAGGAGGAGATGTTTGTGTTAATAAGGTTCCGATCCAGACTCAGCATGTACCTTGTGGAGGAATAGCAGGACTGTCCTATGAACAAATTATTTAACAGGTTATATTAATAAGTGCTGCACTCACATGACAAATTCTATAAACAGTGCAATTTAATAAAAAAAAAAAAAAAAAAAAAAAAAAAAAATATGAAACAGACTTACCACAGACAATAACAACGGGTGTCAGAGGCACTTGCTCCAGTTGGACCTCTTCTGCCAGACATGTATCTTCTACATGGAAGAACATGGACTCCTTCTCATCAAAGTAGCTGAGCAGAAGCAGGGTCATCTCTATCACGTCATCTGAACAGCCACTCTGGAGTCCCCGCATCCTCTGAAGCCTTGCATAATTCTGAAGGAATTTCTTGCTCTTGTTGACACAAACTGTGGTCAAGTAGTCGAGAAGCCTTTTTCCTTTCAAATCCAAATTTCGTGTGAATGTCTCTTTGAGGTCAATCCCAGTGAGTTCCATAAAGTGGACTGACATGCCAAGTTCATCAAACCAAAACGGCCACTCCTCTCTAAGGCATTTGATACTTTTTCCCTGGTTGACATGTTGACGCTGTGTGTAAAATGTGGACTTCATTAAACATTTTACCTCCTCTGGATTGGCATCAGAGTGTTGGAACATCACCTTAAGTTTTTCCATCTTTTGCTGCTGGCTCTCTTGAGTTTCTTCAAGGGGCAGAAATTTTACATTCCATTTAATGCACCCATAAGTGTCCTGCATTGCTGCTCTATCTTCTAATGGGATCTCGTCTGTTTGGTTGAACTTTGGGGTGAAACAGAGAGCGTTGGCAGCGATTGGGTAGGTGAGGCTTCCACAGATGATAGTGAACTATTCTCGGGAGTGTGGTCTTTAAATGGCAAAAAATAAGATTGATTCACACTGTAAAATATTTCACAATGTCCATGTCTGCTTTTGATTTTGAATAGTTGTGTGGTGGTGTATAGTGTTTTTACTTACATTTCCGTTTCCAAGCAGAAAGAAGCTTTCTGGCTTCTACAGGTCTTAATGCTGTCATCAAATCAGCCTCCGTTACGAAGCGTAGATCATCATATGTCTCGACTCCAATGGACTGCAAGTGCTCTTCCAGGATGTTTTTGTTTACTGCTTGAAGTTGTGGTAGGACTTCCATGATGGCGACATCTAGGAAGGTTCGCTCTGAGTCAGTCATATTTGCACTAAAGAGAAAATGGCACCTTCAAACAAAACAGAAAATATATACAGTACATACACTTAACCCGAGCAGGGACATGCATCAGGTAACACATATTAATGTCAAATTATTTACAGTAAGAAGTGAGCTTTAATTGACTTTATTTTTCCACAATACTGTGTTTTAGTGGAATGACTTGGTATCCATCAAGAATGTATGACACCAAAGGATAGAAATCGGGCAGGTCATTAATGTTGATACACTGTAACCCAAGACTGTCCTTTGTCACAGAATACAGATGGTATTCTGAGAGGAAGGTGCCTTTGTGGATATCCATCAAAACATACACAGATGTGTCATTATGAATCAAGATGAGTAGAAGTTCACCAAACTCCATATACTCATCATTTCTGTACACAAGAAACTGTCCTTTTTTATATGCAGTGCCCTTGTACTGAATGTCTGTGGTAACTGTGGTATTGCTTTCTGAAAAGGCCAACTCCCTGACTGCATGTTTAATAGTGTCACTGTAGAGGTGGGGATAAAACGCACAGCTGTCCTTCACTTGCAGTAGTTTACTGCATTCTTGCCCAGCTAAAAGATATGCCTGATACATCTGATGACGCTCTGACAAAGTTTGACAAATGTTTTGAAGTTTTTCAAGTGTCTGGCACATCTTTTAAAATAACTGTGCTTACTTTCAAACCTAAGCGTCCATAACCTAATCAATGGACCAAATTTCAAGATCAGTGCTGAATAATGGCGCAAATAGTGGTGCTTAGGTTTTAGTTGCACTTCAGGAAACAACATCTTTCTCAACTCCAAATATTCTTGGATCAAAATGTCAAGATATGCTATCTGGGACAAGGAAATGTTCTGAGCACAAATAAGATCCACAATGTCTTTTAGCTGGAGAGCTAACTGCCATACTTCATCCTCATGATTTTGCACTTTGTCACCAATCAAAACTGGTAGCAATCTCAAAAGGTTCCAGTTTTGAATGGCTTGCCCTGATAACTTGGCTCCATCCGGGTTGACGGCACATGGCTTTGTGAGTGCTTCAGATCCTTTGTACTTCAACTGTTTGATGCGCCTGTTTAAGAGCGAGTACGTGAACCATTTTTTCTTTTTTATAATGTTCTTCAGGTACAGCGTTAGATCATATGACAAGACTCCTTCAAAGAGGTCATGACCTAAACAGGGCGGGAGACCAGGCTGGGATACGTGAAAAGACTCAAGGGCATTAAAGATAGAGTTTACCTTTATCCTCTGACGCCTTGGATGTTTTCAGCCTGGAGATCAGCAACAGCTGCGTCATACGTCTCTGGGGTGCGTAAAGGTCCACAGACATTCGGATCAGCCACAAACTCACTTCTTGTGATTTCACAGTACCTGCAAAAATATTGAGAGCGGCTGAAGTTCTCTGTAAACCCACCTATGCAATGAGAACCCAAGTTATCCCCAGCAATGCAGTAAAGACCCCTTTACTGTTTGTCCATCTACATTTATTCCATCTGTCTCCAAGGATTTCAGATCTTCCAACAACTCTGAGAAAACTTTGGCTACTCCAAAACGCCTAAGTTCATCCTCAACACACAACAAGACTAAAAACATATTATCAGTATTTGAACGCAAAATGAATGGGTAAATTTGCTAATGAAATATAGACTGCAAGAACTTTGTGCATCTTTTAGCAGAACCCAGGGGATTCACAATTTCAAATGAATCTTGGTACAAAATCAGTTTGAGGCTTTCAGGTTTTCACTGAAGAACTGGTGACATTTGAAATTTTGTCCATCATATAAATCCGTAAAAACCTCTACATCAGGATCTCCAAACTGACTGTGTATTCCTCCCTAAATGTGACTGTAAAAAGCTCTTCAGAGTTTCTGCTACTGGTATGTAGTAAGCAAATTTTGGTGTCATGTTTTCATCCATTCCCAGTGCCACTTTTTGGGTTTCTTTGTAATTAAACATTTTTGTGAATGTCTGATTTCTAGAGTATGTAGTTCTTAATTGACCCTGATGACAGGCAGAGAACAAATCTGACTCTTTAATGCAGTCACAGATTTTAGAGACAGCTTCATCTGATAGGCTCATATAATTTTTTAAAAAACTTACTCTAGTTATTGTATAGGCTTGACCTAACTCGTGCACATTCTGCATTTCCTCAACAATAGTCTGTATAGTTGAGGCAGGAATTAGCAGCTGTCCTTGCAGTTTAAGGTAAAAGAGACACAGGTTTCTGACATAAGACTGACTATCATTCTCTGGCATATCACTGGCTGCACTAGCTGTTGGCATGGCTTCCTGTGTGTTTTCTGAATCATCTGTACTGGCAATGACATCTGGAGGCTGAGGGCGAGTTTCCCTGTACATGTTATCGATACCATCTGGGGAGCATGCTTTATGCTTTCTACACATGTGGGAAGTAAATGACGACTTTTTTGTAAACACGTGTTTACACCCACTTACTGGACATGAAACAGACCTGCCCTCTCCAATATGATCATTTAAGTGAGACACAAGCTCTTTCACCGTGTGAAAACGGCGGGCACATAATGAAACTGCGCATTTTAAATCCGCAACAACAGCTATAGGAGCAGCTTCCGTGCATTGTGCACACGATAAAAATGGCCCTTGAAAGCGGAGTATGTGGTAAATGTTTGACTACAGTTGGCGCCAACACATTTAAAAAGACAACGGGCTCATTCCTATGCACTTTGCAATGTAGTACATAGCCTCTTAATGTATCCAATTTCTTTTTACAAAAGACACAGGTGATCATTTTTAGGATTTCAAGTGTTTGCCTGTGCTTTTTAGCTGAACCAACTTATTGATCTAGCTAGCTAGTTTACACCAAGTGCTTTCAGCACACATTTTCGTGTGGTCTCAAAAAAAGTAGGCTAAACAATGTGAAGCTTACCGTGCAAACTTTTAATTTTCCAATTGAACAGCAGCAGACCCGCTTAAAAACTTCTTAAAATTGTAGAGACACTGTTCCGAAGACTTCTGCTGTGCCTGTTTTCTTTCTAACATTCATGATACACTCCGATTCATCAGAGCCACTGTACAAAGGTCACAGAGTTTCCTGCCTAAAACGACAAGTACGGGTGTGAAGTCCGGTTACAAAGGGTGGTGAAGGCAATAGGCCTCGCTGGTCTCAACCCGGTGAAGAAACCAACAGAGCCCTACTCATTTTTAGCATGGCGTGGAGTCCTGCTGTGGATGGATGCGGAGGAGAGAGAGACGATTAAAGGGGAACTGAAACTAATTGAATTTTGACTGGTTCACAGAACAACATGAACTAAAGACTCATTTTGATTTGAACATGTTTATGCATGATCTGTGTTTTACCATGTTTAAGGGCAATGATTACTAAAATGATTAGCCAGACATTTTTCAGTTTTACCATGCTTCTCCACCAAGAGAGAAATGGAGAGCTTTAAGTATCATGTGTGAAGTCTCAGTTAAAACCACAGCTGTGACATGGCTGAGTGCTGATGTTATGATAAAAAAGGTATACTGATAAGCTACAGTAGCCGTGCTGAGAACAAGAGGCACTGGTTTATTTCATTCTTCCTTTTCAGTTTATTTTCACATTTTCCTCCTATGTTCAAGCTTTAAATTTTATATGTATACATTATGATTAAAATGCAAGCCTTACAGGTGATCGCCCAGGTAACATTTTGGGGGTCGGTTGGGAATTTTTCCTCAGATACTGGGGTTTTCGCCCAACATTGCTGTTTAAAGTAAGCATCGACTATGTAATCCAGTAATCAGTAGAGATGTAGTTCAAAATGCAGATGCTTTATGTTATTTTTCAGGTGCTAAACGTCAAACAGGAGGGATATGTTGGAGTGATGTATGTATCCATCGGGTGTCAGGCTTTGTCAGCCTGGTGAGAACGGAATGTTGGAGTTAAATGTTGACAGTTATGCACCTGTGGCCTTTTAGTTTCAGTTTGATTCTTGGTCATAACATGGCCTCCGTATAATACTGATAGGGGCACCGGAAGAATCTGAAGGAGTGAAGATTCTGACGCACAAGAAATGTGGCCAATTGTTTTCATTTACTGTATCTTGTCTTTTCCTCTATAAATAAGTAAATGTTGAGACTATTTCACTCAAACGGCTCTTTACCAGGAAGGATCAACTCAAGGCGAAATAAAACAAGACAAGTTTTTAGATTTTTAGCTTGCAAGGATTGCGCTGTCGGTTGCAAGCGGGAGAGAAGCAGGTTTCTCCTTTACCTCCCTTTTGCCTCCCTTTGCCTCCTCCGAAGCTCAGATTGCAAGTCGCTTTATTTATAGAGGAAAAGACAAGATACAGTAAATGAAAACAATTGGCCACATTTTTTGTGCGTCAGAATCTTCACTCCTTCAGATTCTTCCGGTGCCCCTATCAGTATTATACGGAGGCCATGTTATGACCAAGAATCAAACTGAAACTAAAAGGCCACAGGTGTCAAATAATGAGAAAGAATCAAATTGCCTATCACAGCTATGCTGACGACACACAGATTTACCTAGCCTTATCACCAAATGACTACAGCCCCATTGAATCACTCTGCCAATGCATTGATGAAATCAACAGTTGGATGTGCCAAAATTTTCTTCAGTTAAACAAGGAGAAAACTGAGGTCATTGCATTTGGAAATAAAGATGAAGTTCACAAGGTGAATGCATATCTTGACTCAAGGGGTCAAACAACCAAAAGGCAAGTCAAGAATCTTGGTGTGGTTCTAGAGACCGACCTTAGTTTCAGCTGTCATGTCAAAGCAGTGACTAAATCAGCGTACTATCACATAAAAAATATTGCAAGAATAAGATGCTTTGTGCCCAGGCAAGACCTGGAGAAACTAGTCCATGTCTTCATCACCAGCAGGGTGGACTATTGTAGTGGTCTCCTCACTGGCCTTCCCAAAAAGACCATCAGACAGCTGCAGCTCATCCAGAACGCTGCTGCCAGGATCCTGACTCGAACCAGAAAATCAGAGCACATCACACCAGTCCTCAGGTCCTTACACTGGCTTCCAGTGACATTTAGAATTGATTTTAAAGCACTTTTACTCGTTTATAAATCACTCAATGGACTAGGACCTAAATACATTGCAGATATGATCACTATTTATACACCTAACAGACCACTCAGATCACTAGGATCAAGTCAGTTAGAAATACCAAAGGTTCACACCAAACAAGGAGAATCTGCTTTTAGTTATTATGCTGCTCGCATCTGGAACCAGCTTCCTGAAGAGATCAGATGTGCTGAAACATTAGTCACTTTTAAATCCAGACTCATCTGTTTAGTTGTGCATTTACAGAATGAGCACTGTGCTGCGTCTGAACTGTGCTACTTTGCTTCTTTTATTTTTAACTGTTTTAAATCAATCTCTTTTTGCTTTAAATTCAATTTCTTAAATCAGTGTTTTTATTTTATTTTAATTATTTTATTTCCTCTTTTGTAAAGCACTTTGAATTACCATTGTGTATGAAATGTGCTATATAAATAAACTTGCCTTGCCTTGCCTAACAAGCGCTGCTCTGGCTCGCTCGTTATTGACGTCAGCCGCAGGTGAGCGTCTCCCGCTCCTCACGTCATTATCCAATCAGAGACGAGCTTATCTGCAAACTATGAAATTCAAAATTAGCAGACTCAGTGGCAGAGCACAATAAGAGAGGACAAGTACAAGTCTGTGGTTAGAGGAGGCACTGGTTGTTTAGCCTGTGATAATGATACAGTGCTGAAAACAATGCTGAAATAATTTATAAATATACATAGAAAACCAGTAGGCTAAGCATAACATAAAAATTTTAAGAAACAAAGCAGACAAGGATTATGGTTATGACTGAACAGAAGTGTTACTTTGCACAGGCCTCAATAATTTTAATTCCTTATACACATACTCTATAAACAGAGTAGGCTACAAATAAATCAAAGCGGTTACTGAAGGCACTGTTTAATTGTTTAGCCTGTGATAATGACACAATGCTCAAATTATTACTTTTGTTTTATCAATAGGCCTATGTAGAAAACCAGTAGGTTAAGAATTACATTACAATTTAAAGACTAAAATAAACATAAGGCATATAGGGATTAGGACTGAACAGTACCTATTACTCTGCATATCAATAAATTTAATTTCTTATACACACTCTACAATATGCTACAAATAGCCTGAATTATAATAACAATGTTATTATAATTGTAGCCTATATTTTTTATATATAAATACAGACAGGCAACCTCTCAGGTTGACAGATTTTTTTGTGAAAACATTTTTACTACCTCAATTTGCATCAATCATGTTACAAGTACAGCATAAACTTGTATAGTGACTTACTTTAGTTGTATTTTTAAGAACAACTGACTAAAACTTTAGTTTTGACAATATTTACATGTCAAATGAACAAAGTTGTTTTGTTATGAGTATTACAGTATTTCTGTTTTTTTATACCAATCTTTGTAGTTTTAACAAATAAATTTGATTATAATCGCATATCGTTGTTGTAAATATAACAAAACATTCTGTTTAATAGTTTACAAAAGTTCACTGTGATTTAAACAAAAAATATATGTTTTTGGATTTACAATACTTTTCTGTAGGAATTTTACATTGTTTTCCTGTAAATTTCACAGTCATTTTTTACAGTGCGGAGTTTTTAAATCGACGTTAGCTGAAACTAAGTTTTCAACGTGGTCGCTGTGTGATACTGATACCCTGTTCTCCGAACTACTAAGCGAATGAGATCAAATAAGGTCCACCACATCCACTTTCCTGTAAATGGAGAGAGAAAGGGTTTGTCGGTCTGACACAGAGTCTCAGTAATATACAACGACCACGTTAAACAGTCCATTTCCAGCTAAAGGCAATAAAACAAACATTGACATGAACAAAGAAACTCCATTCGGACTAATCACGTGGTCACGTGATGACGTGTCAAACAAATTAAATCTTCTAAAAGTTCTTTGACACGAACAAAATTAAATAAAATCTTTGAAACGTGTTCATAAATCGTAAAACTACTCCACGCTCAACGTGATCACTCCAAACGTGATTGTTACGCCCCCTATTGGTGTGATGGTCTAGGGAAAATAAGGACGCACATAACCGGGAGAAATAAACCTTTTGAATGACATCCGAGAACGGGGAAGAAGAAAGAAACCAAAACAATCCGAGATTTTACTACAAACCTAGTGGTTCGTTTTATTAAATATCTGGCTCTTGCCAAAAATATGATCGTGAGTGAATCTATATGTAGCGTGAGGGTATGGAGGAAGAGGAGCAGAACACACCTTACAGATGTTAGCTGGTAACTTTAAATCCTTCACCTATAGCGAATCCGACTACGCCACCTGGAGAGTTCTCCCCCAGGAAATAGAACTAGCTCAAATATGACTATTTGGCCACACAGGTTCAATTCTCATATGAATAGGCGAGAGACGTGAGTAAAGTATGAAAGTACAAAATTTATTTTCACAATTGTTTCACCATTTAAAAGTCACATTGAATCCTCATCACCTACTGCCGGCAGCACCCCCCAATGGTAACTGCAGTAAATCAAATAAAATTTAGTAAACAAATATATATATATACACAGAAAAACAAACTATTACAAAAGGAATGTAGGCATTAAATTGCCAAAACAAAATAAAAAACCAACTCACAGGGCTGAGGTCACACACGGGAGTGATCACCAGTGCTGAATTTATCCAAAAGCACACTTACGCACCCCCGCACACACACACACACCGACACACTCACTGCACACACCAAATGATGAAGTGACACCACCACCTCAAGATCCTACACCCGTGGAACCCCAGCTCCTGTAAGAAGATAAAAATAAAATGAGTATATGCAATGTGCATTAAACAAACCAAAACCTTACACACTAATCCAGGCAATAATGGTCACAAGAATAAAAAAGGAAACAAACAAACAAATTCAACCAAGGCAAACTAATGTTGAATATAAACAATACAAAATGTCCAACAAAACCAAAAATACACAATAATAACCAGTAACACAAATCACAATCACAGGGATCAGTAGTAGATAGCAGGTAGCAGATAGCGGGTAGCGGGTAGCAAACAGCAGTAGTAGATCTCCGTATCAACTAAGACTTCCGAGTAACCGAAAGTTCACGGCGCAACAGGAAAAGAACGTCAGGAACGGCACATTTAATCGCCCAGGACGAAAGGGAGAATCCTACAAAAAGATATGGGCATTTAACACCATTACCGCTTGCAAATCACACACTAATATTCCCCTTTAACCACCACATAATAGAAACTTACCAAACCGGAAAAAGTATGCTCGCACGCATTCACAAATTGGGATTCGGCATCCTCAGTAATACCAATACCAAGCTAGGGTACAGGGAACTGCCTATTATTCAAACTGCGCGCTCAGTCCATGCCAACCCATTTTCTAACAGTATTAATCGCTTACCTGAATAAACAGCAGTCATTAAACTCATGGCCATCGACAGAAAACAAAGGAAAAGACAGGCTAGAATGAAATAACAAACGATTAGTCCACAACATTATGAAAGAGACAAACGAAGAGCTAACTGCTAACACATACCTGAAACACAAGTCAACATAAAAAAACAAAACCCAAAAAAGGCGGGGCCGGAGGTGACGCATGACCCAACAGAGCCAACCTGCTCTAAAATAGGTCACACTTACTGCTGATTGGCTGTTACAAGTGTCAGTCACCATCACTTATCCAATACGATCGGTCACAATCCACCCCCACCTTCTGTACCGTCGCCCCGACGGTGAACTAATAAAAAAAAAAGCATGCCCTCTAGGCCCTTCAATCCCAAGGACGAAACCATACCTCAGCTGCACTACCAACTATACTGGACACTGTGCCTACACCAAGTGACCGTGGCAGATGATGTACATTAGAATGCTGCCCAGCCGTACTCCGTCCCGTCCTACGCACCACACTCTCACCTATCACTACTGAACCTAATGGAGGGTTCCTTACAGGCTGCAAATCAGCTATCATCTCTGTAATATCTTCTGCTCCCTGAGCCTCACCGGCATCCTGAGGGACAGGGGGGGAATCTCTTGAGATGCTTGCCTACTAATAACCTGTGGTGCTTCTGACACCAAAACAAACAAGTCTCCCTCATCCAACTCCTCCTCACGAGGCAGCACAGGTTCGACCAATGGAACATCGGGCCGGTCAGGGAGGGAATCCCCTCTTACCTGAGGCTTCAATAAAGACCGCTGTACGTGCTTTAACTTACTTAAATCTGTAGTAGGAGCAATTGTGTACACAACACCCCCTTCCTTCGGTGCCTTCAGGATCTGGTATACCGCTGAGCTCCAGAGGTCATGAATCTTATGTCTACCTCTCACACTACAGTCGCGAAGATACACAAGTTGACCCTCCCTCAGAGGTATGTCACGCACCTGAAGGTCATACCTAGCTTTCCGGCGATCGGCTGCGGCCTCCAACCGCCCACGAGCACCCTCAAAAGCAACCTGCAGCCGATTCTGATGCTCTAACACCCACCGATGGACACTACCTGCCAATGGTTCTTCAACCCTACCAAGCAAAAAAATCAACTGGAAGTCTAGGCTCTTGCCCAAACATCAGAAGGTAGGGGGATTCCCCCGTAGATTGGTGAGGTGTGGTGTTGTAGGCGAAAAGCACCTGGGGGAGACAAGATGGCCACTCCCCTTTCCTAGATAACGGCAGTGTGCGCAAAAGATCGTGTAAGGTCCTATTAAAGCGCTCACACTGGCCGTTTCCCGCTGGATGGTATGGGGTTGTACGTGACTTTTCCACCCCATATAACCGACACAACTGCTGAATGAGGACGGACTCGAAATTACGGCCTTGGTCGGAATGGATACGGCCCGGCACCCCAAACTTACCGAACCACTCAGCCACCAGAACCTGGGCCACAGTCTCAGCTCGTTGGTCCCTAGTCGGTACCGCTAAGGTGTACTTGGAAAAAATGTCAGTCATGACCAAGACATTTTCTACCCCAGAATTCGAAGGCTCCAACACAGTAAAATCCAATGCCACGATCTCGTTTGGCCGTGCAGCCAACAGATGTCCCATGAAGCTAACTGGGGTAGGCTGAACACCCTTAGCACACTGACACCTTTCACACTCCTGGCACCAGCGGGCAATGTCCCCCGACATTCCAGGCCAGTAGCACCGCTGCCACACCAACTGTGTGGTACGCTCTACCCCCTGGTGCCCATGCTGTTGGTGCAGTTGTGTCAATACCTCAGACTTCATGGCAGATGGCAGCAACACTTGGAGGACCTCTTCTCCACCATCTGGACGAAACACACGACGATAAAGCACCCCTTTAATCTCCCTCAAGCGATCCCACTGTCTAAGTAAGACCACAGCAGACCTGGAGAGTTTCTTTCGCTCCTCAACACTTGGTGGCGCTTTCCGCCTTCAAAACACCAGTAACTCTCCGATAACTGAATCAGCCTGCTGCTGGTCACCAATGTCCTTCCTAGAAGAGCAAGGAAAGGATACTATTTGATTTACCTGACTCACCACCTCCCCTCGGCTAGCTTGACGCAATGAGGTGGGAACCACCACACCTGGACCCATGTCCAGAACTTCTGCCACGGGGGGATTCTGACACGACAAAGCATCCGCGTTTCGATTTGTCTTACCAGATCTGTATTTAATTTCAAAATCAAACGCAGCCAACTGGGCAGCCCAGCGCTGTTCCATGGCACCCAACTTGGCAGAGGTCAGGTAGCTAAGAGGATTATTATCGGTATAGACTACACACTTATGACCCAGAAGGTACTCCCTAAACTTCTCAGTCATGGCCCACTTGAGCGCAAGAAACTCCAGCTTCATGGAACTGTAGTTAGATGTATTGCGCTCAGTGGGCCTAAGACCTCGGCTACCATAAGCTATGGGACGTACCTTACCCTGCTGCTCTTGGGAGAGGACTGCCCCTAGCCCCCCATGACTAGCGTCCACCTCCAAGATAAAGGGAAGTGAAAAGTCTGCATAGGCGAGCACAGGGGCTGTGGTAAGTCTATACCTCAACTCCTCAAAGCCACTCTGACACTCACTAGACCAGGCCTGCTCAAACTCATTAGGGCCATGCTTGAACCTTTTCGGGGCTGCCAGCTTTGCCACCAGCCTGTGGAGGGGGGCCGCCAGTCTTGCGAACCCCTCCACAAAACGCCGGTAGTAGCTAGCAAACCCCAAAAATGAACGCAACCCCGAAACACTATTGGGCTGAGGCCACTTTAAAACTGCCTCGATCTTACCTGGGTCCGTAGAGACTCCTCCTGAGGAGATCACATGCCCCAAATATTGCACCTCCTGCTTAAAGAATGCGCATTTTGATAACTTGGCTTTCAGGCCTTCCCTAAGCAGCCGGCTTAAGACAACCTCCATCCGGGCTAAATGCTGATCTACTGACACCGAAAACACTACGATATCGTCCAAATACAAGAGCAAAGATTGGCACTGTTGGTCCCCAAACAACCGCTCCATTAATCGCTGGAAGGTGCTGGGGGCATTACAAAGGCCAAAGCGGCATCCGTTCCATTCAAATAGCCGAATGGAGTACAAAACGCAGTCTTTGATTTATCAGCCTCACTTACAGGGACCTGATTATACCGCTGGCAAGGTCCATGGTGGAAAACCAACGTGCCCCGCCAGCGAGTCTAGTGTCTCCTCAATGCGGGCAAAGGGAAAGCGTCCTTCCTTGTCTTAGCATTTAAATGACGGTAGTCTACACACATACGTAGGCTACCGTCTTTCTTTTTAACCAAGACAATTGGTGACGCATACGGGCTGCAGCTTTCCCTTATTACTTCAGCTTCCATCAACTGATTAATGTGTGCCTTGACGACCTCGTATTCAGACGGAGGAATGCGCCTATAACGCTGCCTCACGGGTACGTCGTCTATCAAGGGGATTTCATGGGAAATGAGACTGGTACATCCCAAATCACCCTCATGTATGGAAAATACAGATGCATACTTTTCAAGTAGTGCCCTCACCTTGCCTTGGTCTTCTGCTGACAGTACAGACAAATCAATAGCCCTAATTTGTTCCTGTACCGACTGGGCAGCCTGTGCGACCTGCGTACTCACCCTAGCCGAAACCACTGGAACTTCTGAGATCTCTGGGGGTAAGCTGACCACATAAACCTGGTTGACCGTACCCACCACTGTGCTAGCATATACCACCACATCAGCTGTGCTAACATTAACCACGGGCACGTAAGCAGTGCCACGTTCTACCTGAACCAGAGCAGTAGAAGCCAACAACCCCGCTGGAAGGCCAGAGTCGGGTGGCTCAAAGAGAACAGTACCCCCGGAATACTGTGTTGAACAGGTTACTAGCCCCCGGGGATGCGACACGCCTGGCGCCCCCGCACTTTGACTCTACCCCCCTGACTTAAATCTGGCTGGACTTCAATGTGGTGGCAATGTTGTAAAGCCTGAAATACAGAAGTGGGAGCCTGTGAGACCATGGGCAGATCGAAAAGTCGGGTGCCATGCTGGCCAAAGAGCTCCCGATAGCAGCGGCCCAGGATGTTCATTCCCAGAACCCCAGGAACCTGAGCACACATACTACCAGGAGGGTCTCTAACCACCAACACCCCGCAACCTGCAACCACCTGCCCACACAACTCCACATCTAGTTCTAGGTAACCCATATATGGGATCGAAAGGCCATTCGCAGCCCGAAGTTGCAACCAATGACACGACCTAAGCTGTTCCTGACCCCAAGCCCCAAAATTTTGCACAAAACAGCTCTCAGTAATGGTGGACACCATAGACCCAGTGTCCACCAGACACGGTACCTTAACCCCGCCCATACATACGACAAGTTGTGGACACGTTGACATAAAACGAGACAAAATTTACATCAGTTAGAACATTCGAGCCTGTCCTTCCCCCGACCGAGCTGTGGCCCTGCAGCTCAGCGGGAACTAGTTTTCCGATGGTTGCCCAGACTGCACACCCCTCGCCGAAGCGGAATCTGCACGTGCTGGTGGAAAACGAGGAGGCCTTCGTTCCCAGTACACTCCCTGGCAAAATGGCCAGGTTGCTGACATCGACGACAAATAACCTGTCCGGGCCGGGATAATTGAGAGTGTGGTTGAAAATTTTGAATCTGAGCCACACTTTGAGTCAATTGATTCAATTGTTGTTGCTGCCTTTTCAGCATTTCTCTCAACTCACTGAATTCAGAACACGCTGCACTACTACTTTCCAGGTGCTGGTGTCCCTGTACCCCATATTGTATACCATAAGCAGATGGTACGGATTGGCTACGACCACGCGTTCCCCCAGGCAGACCCTCCCGTTCCCAGCACATTGCTTCGCTACGAACGTCCAACAAAATAGCAGTAGGTTGGCGACGAACAAACTGTTTTAGTTCACGTCGAAGAGCACCATCACGAACGTGTTCAACGAATTGGTCGCGCAACAAAATATCTGCACTTGGCCTACCATGAGGCGACGGTCGCTTTACTTTTTCCCAGAGATTTAGCAGGACTAGGGAAAACTCTAATAGGGTCTCCCCATCCTGTTGTTTTCTGAAAAAAAAGACTCTTGAAGAGCTACATAAGAACTAGTGCAGCCATACAATTCGCGCAATGCCTGAATAATTTTGTTTGGATCCTCCCTCTCGTCCCTTGGCCGATATCGAATTTCGTCTCTCGCCTCTCCCTCCAAATGATCAAACAAAAAAAACGCTTGATCAACTGCAGAGAAATGGCGAAGTCGCATGCAGGTCTGAGCCTCCTCCACCCACTCCTCAATCATAATGCCAGATCTACCATTAAATTTTGAACAATTTCGATCTCGTGGAACAAAAACAAATCGATCCGTCACTGAAGAACTAGGAACAGCAGGCGGAGGATCTACCACTGCTGGAATGGAAACATTAGAAGGACCCGGTTGTGCAACGAGAACTTGCTCTTGTCGCAATTTTTCATTATCTGCCCTCAATTGGGCTACCAATTCTCGCAATTCACGTAGCTCTTCATCCATAGCTGCAAATTACAAGTCACTCACCACTACGGATGAACACTTTAGAACACCTGCTCCTGCAAAAAGAAAACAAACAAACCAAAAAAAAAAAAAAAGAAAGAGAACACAAAACCAATACTCACGTCTCTGCACTAAACCATAACGAGACCCTGCCGACTACGCCAGAATGTAGCGTGAGGGTATGGAGGAAGAGGAGCAGAACACACCTTACAGATGTTAGCTGGTAACTTTAAATCCTTCACCTATAGCGAATCCGACTACGCCACCTGGAGAGTTCTCCCCCAGGAAATAGAACTAGCTCAAATATGACTATTTGGCCACACAGGTTCAATTCTCATATGAATAGGCGAGAGACGTGAGTAAAGTATGAAAGTACAAAATTTATTTTCACAATTGTTTCACCATTTAAAAGTCACATTGAATCCTCATCACCTACTGCCGGCAGCACCCCCCAATGGTAACTGCAGTAAATCAAATAAAATTTAGTAAACATATATATACAGAGAAAAACAAACTATTACAAAAGGAATGTAGGCATTAAATTGCCAAAACAAAATAAAAAAAATAAAAAACCAACTCACAGGGCTGAGGTCACACACGGGAGTGATCACCAGTGCTGAATTTATCCAAAAGCACACTTACGCACCCCCGAACACACCGACACACTCACTGCACACACCAACGTGTCCACAGCAAATGATGAAGTGACACCACCACCTCAAGATCCTACACCCGTGGAACCCCAGCTCCTGTAAGAAGATAAAAATAAAATGAGTATATGCAATGTGCATTAAACAAACCAAAACCTTACACACTAATCCAGGCAATAATGTCACAAGAAAAAAAAAAAACGAACAAACAAATTCAACCAAGGCAAACTAATGTTGAATATAAACAATACAAAATGTCCAACAAAACAAAAAATACACAATAACCAGTAATACAAATCACAAATCACAGGGATCAGTAGTAGATAGCAGGTAGCAGATAGCGGGTAGCAGGTAGCGGGTAGCGGGTAGCAGATAGCGGGTAGCAAACAGCAGTAGTAGATCTCCGTATCAACTAAGACTTCCGAGTAACCGAAAGTTCACGGCGCAACAGGAAAAGAACGTCAGGAACGGCACATTTAATCGCCCAGGACGAAAGGGAGAATCCTACAAAAAGATATGGGCATTTAACACCATTACCGCTTGCAAATCACACACTAATATTCCCCTTTAACCACCACATAATAGAAACTTACCAAACCGGAAAAAGTATGCTCGCACGCATTCACAAATTGGGATTCGGCATCCTCAGTAATACCAATACCAAGCTAGGGTACAGGGAACTGCCTATTATTCAAACTGCGCGCTCAGTCCATGCCAACCCATTTTCTAACAGTATTAATCGCTTACCTGAATAAACAGCAGTCATTAAACTCATGGCCATCGACAGAAAACAAAGGAAAAGACAGGCTAGAATGAAATAACAAACGATTAGTCCACAACATTATGAAAGAGACAAACGAAGAGCTAACTGCTAACACATACCTGAAACACAAGTCAACATAAAAAAAAAACAAAACCCAAAAAAAAGGCGGGGCCGGAGGTGACGCATGACCCAACAGAGCCAACCTGCTCTAAAATAGGTCACACTTACTGCTGATTGGCTGTTACAAGTGTCAGTCACCATCACTTATCCAATACGATCGGTCACATATACACATACATATATACATATATATATATATATATATATATATATATATATATATATATATATATATATATATATATATATATATATATATACATACACAGGTTGTACAAACGGAAACAAACAGAGAGAAGAAAAAGAAACGAGCGGTGCTAAATAAAAGAAATTAACAAAACATACATCACTAACTGAAATACCCCTTTTCCTCTAACCTAACTGAAAAGAAAGAAAACAAATACTAAACTACCCTGGCTGAACATAAATACACAAGCAGCACCCGCTCCTAAACTAGTGTGTTAAACATAGGTACACCTACGTGTACGTCACGTGACATCACTAACTCCCTCTTCTCTCGATTAAATTAACTCATATCTGTTTTTTCAATTACCGTACTCAAAAGAAAACCACAGCACAAATGAGGTACGGTGAAGCTAGCAACAACTCCACCGCCCTCCTGAAACATGCACACCGTTCCATTTAAATTCTGCATCGCGGCTTCTGATTGGACATCCAGATCTTCCCAGATGGTCAGGCGAACCAATAAAGAAACCTAATAAAAAAACACAGCAGCAAATAATAACAGAAAATACGTCACTAAAATTATCCAATCACAGAAAAGAGGAGAGAAACAAACAAATGCAGTCACGTAACACCCTCCCCCGTAAAAAAAAAACATTAAAGTGTTTGTTTACTGAAAGGAAAAAATAACAAAACAATTTGTACCCACTTGTTAAACTCTAGAAAGAGCATCAGCTACCACGTTATCTGTGCCTCTCTTGTGCCGAATTTCCAGGTTGTAATCTTGGACAATTAAAGCCCAACGCATAAGCCGCTGATTGTGGTTGTACATTCGACACAAGAAGGTAAGGGGATTGTGATCAGTATACACTATCACTTGATATGGGGTAGACCCCACATAAACTTCGAAATGCTGTAAGGACATCAACAATGCTAGAGCTTCTTTCTCAATTGTAGAATAATTAAGTTGATGCTTATTGAATTTCTTGGAAAAGAAACAAATAGGATGGTCAATACCTTCTTTATCTTCCTGTAAGAGCACAGCACCAGCTCCAACAGCACTAGCATCCACCTCTAATTTGAAAGGAACTGAAAAATCAGGTGCAGATAAAACAGGTGAGCTACACAATAGGTTTTTAATGGTTTCGAATACATGTTGGTTTTCATCAGACCAAATAAACTCTTTTGTGGGACTAAGCAAATCAGTTAGCGATTTAGCAACAGAAGAGAAATTCTTACAGAAACTACGATAGTAGCCAACCATCCCTAAGAATCTGCGGAGTTCACGCTTAGTAGTAGGTGCTGGAAATTCTTTGATAGCAGTCACTTTTGCATCCACAGGACGGATCTGACCACCTCCAACCTGCTTCCCTAAATAAGTGACCGTAGCCTTACCAAACTCGCATTTCGCCAAGTTAAGTGTCAATGATGCATTAGCCAGTCGCTGAAACACCGTAGCAAGTGTACACATGTGCTCAGACCAGGTTGAAGAGTAAACTACAAGGTCATCAAGGTATGCACTACAATTTGGGACTCCTGCCAATACTGTATTTACTAACTGTTGAAAGGTTGCGGGTGCATTACGAAGGCCAAACGCCATAACCCGGTACTGTAGAAACGAATCTGGGGTCACAAAGGCTGAAATTTCTGATGCTCTCGGAGTCAAGGGAACTTGCCAGTATCCCTTAAGCATATCTAACTTACTAACAATTTTGGCTGCACCCACATTATCAATGCAGTCATCCATTCGGGGTAACGGGAAACAATCAGGCACTGAGACAGAATTTACTTTCCGATAATCAGTACAAAATCGGACACTACCATCAGCCTTAGGGACTAGCAAACATAGAGAGCTCCAAGGACTCACACTAGGCTCTGCAAAACCTCCTTGTAATAAGTACTCTACCTCTTTCTTCATCATAGCTCGCTTTGTAGTATTTAAACGATATGGATGCTGCTTAATAGGAATAGCATTTTGTACGTCAATGTCATGATACAGAACATCAGTTTGCTTTGGTACATCACCGAAAATTGGAAGAAAACTCTGAATCAATCTCACAAGGTCAGCCTGTTGTTCTTTAGTTAGATGACACAAAAACGCAGACAAATCAAACAACACCTCTGAATTAGAATGACGTGCAAAAGAAATCGGACCAACTGGCAGCTTATCCTCATCCATATCATTAACAGTTTTAGCTGGAAAAACCACACTACTCACGGCAGCAGAAGAAAGCACAGGCACCAAGCACTTCTCTGAATGACACAAAGGGGGCTCCTCCCTAGAATGATATACTTTAAGCATATTGACATGACAGATACGTTTTTTTCTTCTACGATCAGGTGTTCCGATTATGTAGTCCGTCTCACTCCTTCTCCCCAACACTTCGTATGGACCAACAAAGCGTGCCGACAGAGTAGAACCTGGAATTGGTAATAACACGAGTACCTGATCACCAACAGAAAAAGAGCGCGTGACAGTTGTTTTATCATAACGCTCTTTCATACAATCCTGAGCCCTAGCAAGCCCCTTTTTTAGCCTGAACGCAAGCTTTCTGCACACGGCCACGAAAACGAGTGACATAATTAAGAACATTCTGAGTAGGACTCAATTCTTTACCACAATCAAGAAGTTGTTCTTTAAAAACCTTCAGCGGTCCTCGAACTGAATGTCCCAACACGAGTTCAGCTGGACTAAATCCTAAGGACTCTTGAACAGTCTCGCGTACTGCAAAAAGAACAAATGGGACACCTTCATCTCAGTCATTACCGGACTCCCAGCAATACTTTTTTAACATTGATTTCAGTGTCTGGTGGAAACGTTCTAACACACCTTGACTTTCTGGGTGATAGGGACTAGGCGTACGGTGATTAATTCCTAATGTTTGTAATGTCTGCTTAAATAACTTGGACATAAAGTTAGTTCCCTGATCTGACTGTACTAACTTAGGTAATCCAAAAGTAGAGAAAAAATTAACCAAGGCTCTTATTACTGCCTTTGAGGTAATTTTTCTCAAAGGAATGGCTTCTGGATATCGGGTTGCCATGCACATCACCATTAAAAGGAACTGATTCCCAGCTTTTGTCTTGGGTAGTGGTCCAACGCAATCCACTACAACATGTTCAAAAGGCTCACCGAGCACCGGAATCGGAATTAATGGTGCAGGTGGAATCACCTGGTTTGGTTTACCCATAACCTGGCAACCAGGACACGAGCGGCAGTATTCCACCACATCAGTTTTTAATCTAGGCCAAAAGAAATGTTGCAATACACGATTATAAGTTTTAGCCACACCTAAATGACCTGCCATTGCATGGTCATGGGCTAGTGCTAGTACATGTGAGCGATATGCTACAGGTAGCACTATCTGACAGACAGTGAAACATTCCTCATCAGCTACTCTGGGTTTCCATTTTCTCATTAAAAAATCACCTTCAATAAAATAAACTGCGTCCCCTCTCTTAGTAGACACTGCATCATAACACTTTGCTAAAGTCACATCATTCCTCTGAGCATTAACTAAATGTTTTAACTAAATGAGTAAAAATATGGGGTGATATCAGAGTGCTACACTTACTAACCTGTTCTGATTCTGACTCCTGGCATGGATGCTCTTTGACACTGACAGACTCAACATTGACTCGAACCGGATGATCAGCACACATGAAAGTGTCATCTAGTGTAAACTCCGTTCCCATCCTCTTCGTCTGAGACCGAGTCAGGACACACGCTGGGAAAACTTCTGGAAATCTCTGAGTCAATTCTGCTGAAGTAGGATTAATCACAGGATTATCCAAAACCTCTAAAACTGGCAACACACGACCCCCTGCTAAATCATTACCCAGAATGAACTCAATACCAGGAACTGGTAAGGTAGGTCGTACCCCCACGTCAACAAAGCCAGTTACAAGCTCAAATTGCAAATATACTCGATGTAATGGAACTTTTATCACTTCCATACTAATACCTTGCACTAAAATGCTGGAATCCAAACCAGACTCCTTGGAGAAAGGCAATACATCACCCCGTATCAACGAGCGAGCAGCACCAGTGTCCCTCAAAAGTGATCTTTTCTTTCTCTTTGTTCATTTAAACGGGTTCTTTGACACGAACAAAATTAAATAAAATCTTTGAAACGTGTTCATAAATCGTAAAACTACTCCACGCTCAACGTGATCACTCCAAACTGTTTCTCTTTGTTTATTTAAATGTGAGTTTTTAATCGACGTTATCTGAATTGGAGTGTTCAACGTGGTCGCTGTGCGATACTGATACCCTGTTCTCCGAACTACTAAGCGAATGAGATCAAATAAGGTCCACCACATCCACTCTCCTGTAAATGGAGAGAGAAAGGGATTGTCGGTCTGACACAGAGTGTCAGCAATATACAACGACCACGTTAAACAGTCCATTTCCAGCTAAAGGCGATAAAGCACCCATTGACATGAATAAAGAAACTCCGTTCGGACTAATCACGTGGTCACGTGATGACGTGTCAAACAAATTAAAACTTCTAAAAGTTCTTTGACACGAGCAAAATTAAATAAAATCTTTGAAACGTGTTCATTCATAAATCGTAAAACTACTCCACGCTCAACGTAATCACTCCAAACTGTGTCTCTTTGTTTATTTAAACGTGATTTTTTAATCGACGTTAGCTGAAATGGAGTGTTCAACGTGGTCGCTGTGCGATACTGATATCCTGTTCTCCGAACTACTAAGTGAATAAGATCAAAAAAGGTCCACCACATCCACTCTCCTGTAAATGGAGAGAGAAAGGGTTTGTCGGTCTGACACAGTGTCAGTAATATACAACGACTACGTTAAACAGTCCATTTCCAGCTAAAGGCGATAAAACACCCATTGACATGAATAAAGAATCTCCGTTCAAACTAATCACGTGGTCACGTGATGACGTGTCAAACAATTTAAAACTTCTAAAAGTTCTTTGACATGAACAAAATTAAATAAAAATCTTTGAAACGTGTTCATAATTCGTAAAACTACTCCACGCTCAACATGATCACTCCAAACTGTGTCTCTCTGTTCATTTAAACTGGAGTTTTTAATCGACGTTAGCTGAAATGGAGTTTTCAACGTGGTCGCTGTGCGATACTGATATCCTGTTCACCGAACTACTAAGAGAATGAGATCAAATAAGGTCCACCACATCCACTCTCCTGTAAATGGAGAGAGAAAGGGTTTGTCGGTCTGACACAGAGTGTCAGTAATATACAACGACCACGTTAAACAGTCCATTTCCAGCTAAAGGCGATAAAACACCCATTGACATGAATAAAGAAACTCCGTTCGGACTAATCACGTTGTCACGTGATGACGTGTCAAACAAATTAAAACTTCTAAAAGTTCTTTAATACGAACAAAATTGAATAAAATCTTTGAAACGTGCTCATAAATCGTAAAAACTACTCCACGCTCAACGTGATCACTCCAAACTGTGTCTCTTTGTTCATTTAAACGGGAGTTTTTAATCGACGTTAGCTGAAATGGAGTTTTCAATGTGGTCGCTGTGCGATACTGATACCCTGTTCTCCGTACTACTAAGCGAATAAGATCAAAAAAGGTCCACCACATCCACTCTCCTGTAAATGGAGAGAGAAAGGGTTTGTCGGTCTGACACATTGTCAGTAATATACAACGACCACGTTAAACAGTCCATTTCCAGCTAAAGGCGATAAAACACCCATTGACATGAATAAAGAAACTCCGTTCGGACTAATCAAGTGGTCACGTGATGACGTGTCAAACAAATTACAACTTCTAAAAGTTCTTTGATACGAACAAAATTAAATAAAATGTTCAGTGCAATTCAAAGTCTCAATGCATTTAATTTCAATCCACCACAAAATCTGTGTATTTCTGATACTGGTCTGCTGTGACTCTTTATACATTTCATCTACATGCCACTGTTTGAGTTTTTACCGTGGTAAAAGTGGAAGACAACATTACATTAACAAGGTATGTTGAATAACCCAATTGTTCAATGCAATGCCAAATTTCAATGCATTTAATTTCAATGCACTACAAAATCAATGTATTTCTGATACTGGTCTTTTTTTGTCTGCTTGAATGTCTCCATCTACATGCCACCGTTTATGTCTTTACCGTGGTAAAAGTGGATGACAACATTAAATTAACAAGGTATGTTGAATAACCCTAATGTTCAATGTAATGCACTTGTTAAATTAATGTTGTCAAGGGTTATTAACAAGGTATGTTGAATAACCCAAATGTTCAATGCACTACAAAATCAATGTATTTCTGATACTGGTCTTTTTTTCTCTGCTTCAATCTTTCCATCTACATGCCACCGTTTATGTCTTTACCATGGTAAAAGTGGATGACAACATTAAACTAAGAAGGTATGTTGAATAACACAAATGTTCAGTGCAATTCAAAATCTCAATGCATTTAATTTTAATGCACCACAAAATCTGTCTATTTCTGATACTGGTCTGCTGTGACTCTTTATATATTTCATACACATGCCACTTTTTGAGTTTTTACCGTGGAAAAAGTGGATGACAACATTACATTAACAAGGTATGTTGAATAACCCAATTGTTCAATGAAATGCAAAATTTCAATGCATTTAATTTCAATGCACTACAAAATCAATGTATTTCTGATACTGGTCTTTTTTTGTCTGCTTGAATCTCTCCATCTACATGCCACCATTTATGTCTTTACCATGGTAAAAGTGGATGACAACATTAACAAGGTATGTTAAATAACCCAATTGTTCAATGCACTACAAAGTCAATGTATTTCTGATACTGGTCTTTTTTTGTCTGCTTGAATCTCTCCATCTACATGCCACCGTTTATGTCTTTACTGTGGTAAATGTGGATGAAACATTAAATTAAGAAGGTATGTTGAATAACACAAATGTTCAGTGCAATTCAAAGTCTCAATGCATTTAATTTCAATGCACCACAAAATCTGTGTATTTCTGATACTGGTCTTCTGTGACTCTTTATACATTTCATCTACATGCCACTGTTTGAGTTTTTACTGTGGAAAAAGTGGATGACAACAATAAATTAACAAGTTATGTTGAATACCCCAATTGTTCAATGCAATTCAAAATCTCAATGCATTTAATTTTAATGCACCAAAAAAATTTGTCTATTTCTGATACCGGTCTTCTGTGACTCTTTATATATTTCATACACATGCCACCATTTATGTCTTTACCGTGGTAAATGTTGATGACAACATTAAATTAACAAGGTATGTTGAATAACCCAATTGTTCAATGCAATGGAAAATCTCAATGCATTTAATTTCAATGCACCACAAAATCTGTGTATTACTGATACTGGCCTTCTGTGTCTCTTTCTATATTTCATTTAAATGCCTCTGTTTATGTCTTTACCGTGGTAAATGTGAGTAAGTTACTAACATTAACTGAACAAGGTAATTTCAGTAAAAAACCCCAAACATTCACTATAGTATAAACC
The DNA here is from genome assembly GCF_018831695.1 of Puntigrus tetrazona. Taxonomy (NCBI): domain Eukaryota; kingdom Metazoa; phylum Chordata; class Actinopteri; order Cypriniformes; family Cyprinidae; genus Puntigrus; species Puntigrus tetrazona. The sequence goes on along the minus strand of NW_025048297.1, from coordinate 286,939 downwards.
AATATTTTTTCTAATTTGTGTACACCATGTTCAGTTGCACCTGAACATTCTGTTATTGTTATTATGACATCATGTTTTGTAACACAGTTGTGTTGTAATCTTTACTCTGTTTTAGCCATGTTGCCATGGTAATGGACATTAACATTAACAAGGTAAGTGCAGTAAACAAAAAATGTATTACGATATAAAATCGCTATTTTTTTGTTATATACCTTAAAACCAGTGCATTTCTAATACTGGTCTTCTGTGTCTCTTTTTATACTTTATACTTTATCTACATACCACTGTTTGAGCCTTTACCGCGTTAAATGTGGGTTGTATAACAACATCCAATTAACAAGGCAGGTTCAGTAACCCAAATGTTTATTACAAAATAAAATATTTTTTTTTTCATTCAAAAGCATAAAATCTGTGTATTTCTAAGACTTCTGTATTTTTTTCTACATTTCATCTACATGCCACTGTTTGAGTTTTTACCGTGGTAAAAGTGGATGACAACATTAAATTAACAAGGTATGTTGAATAACCCTAATGTTCAATGCAATGCAAAGTCTCAATGCATTTAATTTTGATGCACTACAAAATCAATGTATTTCTTATACTCGTCTTCTGTGACTCTTTATATATTTCCATCTTCATGGCACTGTTTGAGTTTTTACCGTGGTAAAAGTGGATGACAACATTAAATTAACAAGGTATGTTGAATAACCCAATTGTTCAATGAAATGCAAAATTAAACTTCAATGTCATTTATTAACAAGGTATGTTGAAAACCCAATTGCAATACAAAATCAATGTATTTCTGATACTGGTCTTTTTTTGTCTGCTTGAATCTCTCAATCTACATGCCACCGTTTATGTCTTTACCGTGGTAAAAGTGGATGACAACATTAAATTAACAAGGTATGTTGAATAACCCTAATGTTCAATGTAATGCACTTTTAAATTAATTTTATTAACAAGGTATGTTGAATAACCCAATTGTTCAATGCACTACAAAATCAATGTATTTCTGATACTGGTCTTTTTTTGTCTGCTTGAATCTCTCCATCTACATGCCACCGTTTATGTCTTTACTGTGGAAAAAGTGGATGACAACAATAAATTAACAAGGTATGTTGAATAACCCAGTTGTTCAATGCAATGGAAAATCTCAATGCATTTAATTTCAATGCACCACAAAATCTTTGTATTTCTGATACTGGCCTTCTGTGTCTCTTTCTATATTTCATTTAAATGCCTCTGTTTATGTCTTTACCATGGTAAATGTGAGTAAGTTACTAACATTAACTGAACAAGGTAATTTTAGTAAAAAAAAAAACAAACATTCACTATGGTACAAACCAATATTTTTTTCTAATTTGTATACACCATGTTCAGTTGCACCTGAACATTCTATTATTGTTATTATGACATCATGTTTTGGAACACAGTTGTGTTGTAATCTTTACTCTGTTTTAGCCATGTTGCCATGGTAATGGACATTAACATTAACAAGGTAAGTGCAGTAAACAAAAAATGTATTACGATATAAAATTGCTATTTTTTTATATACCTTTAAACCAGTGCATTTCTGATACTGGTCTCCTGTGTCTCTTTTTATACTTTATACTTTATCTACATACCACTGTTTGAGCCTTTACCGCGGTAAATGTGGGTTGTATAACAACATCCAATTAACAAGGCAGGTTCAGTAACCCAAATGTTTATTACAAAATAAAATCATTTTTTTTCATTCAAAAGCATAAAATCTGTGTATTTCTAAGACTTCTGTATTTTTTTCTACATTTCATCTACATGCCACTGTTTGAGTTTTTACCGTGGTAAAAGTGGATGACAACATTAAATTAACAAGGTATGTTGAATAACCCTAATGTTCAATGCAATGCAAAGTCTCAATGCATTTAATTTTGATGCACTACAAAATCAATGTATTTCTGATACTGATCTTTATATATACTTCATGGCACTGTTTGAGTTTTTACCGTGGTAAAAGTGGATGACAACATTAAATTAAGAAGGTATGTTGAATAACCCAATTGTTCAATGCAATTCAAAGTCTCAATGCATTTAATTTCAATGCACCACAAAATCTGTGTATTTCTGATACTGGTCTTCTGTGACTCTTTATACATTTCATCTACATGCCACTGTTTGAGTTTTTACCGTGGTAAAAGTGGATGACAACACTAAATTAACAAGGTATGTTGAATAACCCAATTGTTCAATGTGCAAAATCTCAAATTTAATTTCAATGCACCACAAAATCTGTGTATTTCTGATACTGGTCTTTTTCTCTGCAATCTCTCCATCTACATGCCACCGTTTATGTCTTTACCATGGTAAAAGTGGATGACAACATTAAACTAAGAAGGTATGTTGAATAACACAAATGTTCAGTGCAATTCAAAATCTCAATGCATTTAATTTTAATGCACCACAAAATCTGTCTATTTCTGATACTGGTCTGCTGTGACTCTTTATACATTTCATCTACATGCCACTGTTTGAGTTTTTACGTGGTAAAAGTGGAAACAACATTACATTAACAAGGTATGGATGAATAACCCAATTGTTCAATGCAATGCCAAATTTCAATGCATTTAATTTCAATGCACTACAAAATCAATGTATTTCTGATACTGGTCTTTTTTTGTCTGCTTGAATGTCTCCATCTACATGCCACCGTTTATGTCTTTACAATGGATGACAACATTAAATTAACAAAAATCCCTCAATGCATTGTTAAATTAAATTTCAATGCACCACAAAATCTGTGTATTTCTGATACTGGTCTTTTTTTCTCTACTTCAATCTCTCCATCTACATGCCACCGTTTGTCTTTACCATGGTAAAAGTGGATGACAACATTAAACTAAGAAGGTATGTTGAATAACACAAATGTTCAGTGCAATTCAAAATCTCAATGCATTTAATTTTAATGCACCAAAAAATCTGTCTATTTCTGATACTGGTCTTCTGTGACTCTTTATATATTTCATACACATGCCACCATTTATGTCTTTACCGTGGTAAATGTTGATGACAACATTAAATTAACAAGGTATGTTGAATAACCCAATTGTTCAATGCAATGGAAAATCTCAATGCATTTAATTTCAATGCACCACAAAATCTGTGTATTTCTGATACTGGCCTTCTGTGTCTCTTTCTATATTTCATTTAAATGCCTCTGTTTATGTCTTTGCCGTGGTAAATGTGAGTAAGTTACTAACATTAACTGAACAAGGTAATTTCAGTAAAAAAAACCCAAACATTCACTATAGTACAAACCAATATTTTTTCTAATTTGTGTACACCATGTTCAGTTGCACCTGAACATTCTATTTTTGTTATTATGACATCATGTTTTGGAACACAGTTGTGTTGTAATCTTTACTCTGTTTTAGCCATGTTGCCATGGTAATGGACATTAACATTAACAAGGTAAGTGCAGTAAACAAAAAATGTATTACGATATAAAATCGCTATTTTTTTGTTATATACCTTAAAACCAGTGCATTTCTAATACTGGTCTTCTGTGTCTTGTGGGATTTATGTTTTAAAGGATTTATGTTTTACAGGTTTTACTCATTAGAAGCACTGTGCCCAGGCCTCATAAAGGCTCTGTGTTTTTCCATTTGATATTATGTGTTTTTCCATTTTGATATTATGTGTGTATGTGCTGTACAAAATGTCTTATCTACAGAAACAAGATATGGAGACTGCTGAGCTCATCTACTGGTCGAGAAGAAACAACTGCACCTGGTTCTGTGAAGGACACCCTGAATGGGAGGAAGACCCAAGCACAAGAATATAAATATTGTGTGAAATGTAGTGTGAGCATACAGGACTGCCCTGCATGCCTTGATGCTGTTGTTCTGTATCCTGAGCTCAGTCTCAATTATTCTGACTTTATTAAACTTATTAAGATTTTAAATTTAAGAGTAAGTCTCATCATTGACAGACCTGAACCTGGGAGGGAAACAACGAAGATTTTTCCCAACAATTTGGAGGGGGCACCGGATCTGTCTGAGACGAGGTCTCTGCTGGGAATCCTCTGCTTCAACCATCAGCTGAACAACAAGACAGGTAAGCAGTCACCTTTTTCATAAAAGAACTGCAGGATTGATTACTCTAAATTATCTGGTTGAGGTGGTGGAGGCACCAGTGGTTTTCTGTATATTGAAATCAGAATAATTGACGAATTCAAAGGATTTAAAGAAGTAAATGCAGTCAAAATGAATAGAAAAATGGTAATGTCCTTTTAGAAAGGTTGAACTGTATAAGTAATTTCCTGACAAGGTTGAACTGCAAAAAGTAATTTCCTGGCAAGGTTGAACTGTAGTATTAATTTCCTGGCATGGTTGAGCTGTAAAATTAATGTCCTGGCAAGGTTGAAATTCACTAAAAGGGTGATTTCGTGAAACCCGGCGTGGTAACTTACAGTTCGTGAAACCCGGCGTGGTACTCTACAGTTTGTGAAACCCGGCGTGGTAAGTTGCAGTTTGTGAAACCCGGCGTGGTAAAATACAGTTTGTAAAACCCGGCGTGGTACAAAAAGGTATAAGAAATATTGTGAAGTGTGGTGTTATATCGATCTGTGTGTGTACCTGTGTGTGAATGAGATAAGCTGATCTCGAGTATTTTGAGACCAAATTGTCGCGCACCCTCTCTGGACCGTCACTTAAGTGTGACCCGGTAGGAACGGACGCGAGGGTTTGGCCTCAAGTGCGGAGAAAGCTGAATGTATGAGCCCAAGAGATTGGGACACTGAATGACAAAAATAAAACAAGAGTGAAAGAAGCAGTACACACACAGTGGTTTCTGTATTAAGGACATTAATCCTGGGAAAATAGGTGGTGTTAGATTATATAATAAAAAGCCAATTAGTACCCATAGGGAAGCATAGAAAAGTTAGACATACAAACACCCCAATAACCTGATGGTGCAGACTGTTTGGTAATAATCCAAATTGTGAGAAGTGTAATTGGACTAGGGTAAAAAATAAACTGATAAAATGACTACCTATAAGGAAGTATGGGATAAATTGAGTAGACAAATGTTGGCACAGGCTGAAATTAAAGAAAAACCAAGGGTGACAAGAGAATTAGAAAAGGCATGGAAGCAATTAGAGTGTATTAATGGGTGGACAATTCCACTGAGAACAAAGGGAACTATTAAAGGCCATAATGAGAGAAGAAGAAAGAGCAGACAAAGAGCATAAAATGGCGGTAATGGAACAGGCAAGCTGCAACATTTTTTACTAAAGGGAAATTAGAAAAAGAGGTGAAAGAAAAGGCCTATCAGACTAGAATATGGAGCAGAATAAAAAGTGTCATGGTCTGCAGGGTAAAAATTGCAGCTATTAATGAGAAACAATCAGAAGAAGAAAAACCTAGGCCCCCCCCTTATGCAGAAAAGTCCCTTCCGCTCCTTTAATGCTGCCTGTGATGCATGTTGTGGCAGGAGAAGTGTCCACGACAACCAAACAGGCAAATAAAAATGGAAGGTTTGTTCTGACAGGAGGAACAGTTGAGGTAGAACAAAGTGAGGAGGCTAGGTTAGAAGAAGAAAAAAGAGTAAGAGAGCTAATAAATGAAGAACTGACAAAACAACCCATGAGTTCAATCATTAACAGTAGTTTAGACAGAGAAATACTTCAGAGAACTCAGGAAGTAGTGGAATTAGAGCGACACGTAGGGCAGCTGACTGGAGAAAGGAAGAGACTGACGGGTGTGGATAAGGAGGAGGCAGCATGTGGAAGCAGAGTAGGTAGTCTGTATGGAGGAGAAAGTATACATGAGGAGGAAAATGTCAGAATGCTGAGGACAGAACTCGAAAGAAGGGAAAGGGAAATCAGAGAAGAATGTAGGGAAGATTCAATGAAAGGGCTAAGCCTAGCTAAAGGTCAGGGGGAAGAAAAGGATAGTGTAACAATCACTGGATATGAGCTGGACATAGACTGGGGTTCTAAACAGGCGGCACAGGCCCAACAGAGGGCTGGTACAGCTACCAGCCCACACAAAGGAGAAGGAGGTGCCTCAGGAGCAACCTTATTACAAGCCTTAAATTTAAAGAAAGACATGGGGTTAGAACAACATACCCAACCCAGTATCCACTGTACAGGATAGGAGGACAACAGAATCCAGAGTATAGACCATGGGGAAATGCAGACATGAATGCAGTACTGCAGAAATTGCCAGATCTAACTAAGGGAGGAATGAGATGGTTAAATAAACTCACCACATTAACCCATGGTAATGAACTAGCAATAGGGGACTTTAGGGCCCTAATGGGACATCTGCTTACCAGAACCCAGATGACTACTTTAGAGGATGAAGCTAGAATAGAGGACATGGCCAATGAGAAACCACTGTCCAAAGTAATTACCCAAATAAGCAGGGCTCTTACAAACCTATATCCAACACCAAAAATGACTTATCAATCTATAAAATTTAAGATAGGAGCAGAAGAATCTGCATCAGCATATCTGCATAGGACAGAAGCTGAATGGGAAGAAAGGACAGGGCAGCACCCAGATTGCAGTGACATCTGTAAAGAGTTTTACAGGCAGGCAGTAGTGAAGGGAGTTCCAGAAAAGCAAAACAACAAGTAGAAAACAGTCCAGAAATGTGTGGGGGTAGTGGAGAGACATGGGCCAGGTATTTCATTTACTATGTAGACAAAGCCATGGAAAAACAAGAAAGGGAGGATTCTGAGGTAGAAAAACTGAAAACACAGCTACTAAAATTGCAAATAGAGGCAGAAAAAGAAAAGAATAAAAAGAAGCCTAGAGAGGGAGCTCTGCAAATGCCTGTAATGAATCAGGGGATGAAGGGACAGGAAGTGTCACAAGGGGCAGCAAACTATCAGCCTCAGGGCCCATATGATTATCCATATGACCCGCTGCCGGACTGGCCACCTTATGGAAATGGGTGGGAAAACCAAAATTATAGGGGGAATTACGGGAGACCAGGGAGAGAGCAGGGGTGTTATCTGTGCGGAGCAGGTGATCACTGGAGAAAAGACTGCCCACTGAATAGACGGGGACAACCTCCTGCACGGGGACGGGCTCCTGTCAGAGGAGGGCCTCAGGGAAGAGGAAGAGGTGTCCCCAGAAATGTCCCGTGGTCTACCAACCAACAGGTGCCCAGACAAAGCCCAGTCTGGGGCCAGGCAGACCAGGCGGATTATTGACGAGACCCACAGAGAACCTGTAAGGGGGCTGAGGCTGAGCCCTACCTAACTATACTGGTCAACAGACAGCCAGTAAAGGCCTTAGTGGACACTGGGGCCTCCTTCTCTACCATAAGGCTGGAATGGTTGAGAAAGGACGCACTATCCTGTGAAGTACAGGAAGTCAAAGGGTTCTCTGGGGAAATTGTAGCCTGGCCAATATCCAAACCTCTGTCTGTAGAAGTAGCAGGTCAAAAGGTCATGCACCCTTTCCTATGCTCTGCCAGTGTGCCCTCTGCTCTGCTCGGACGAGACCTGTTAGTAAAATTGGGGTGAAAATTCTGTGTAGCCCAGAGGGCATAATTTTAACTTTTCCAAATGGAAAAACACAAAACTGTTCCATTAAGGGTGGTCTAGTGCATGCAGCTGGTCAATGGGTATTAACTACAACAGGAAGAGTGGGAGTGGACATTTATTGGGTCAGAGTGCTGCATCCAGAACAAACCAACTTTAGGCAGCTGATAAACCAGAGACTAGACCTGTTGAGACACTTCCTGCCAGTTTCTGACCCATTACACTGTACTTTATACTATGACAAGTAATGATGAGGTTTATGCAACAGAGTTTAGCCAATATGTAGATCAAAGACATACCAACCTGAAAGGCTCAGTCATATACGTTGGAAAGGAAGGGGTAGCTGTGGAAGTAAGGTTAAGTAAGGAACAATATGACTGGTTTGAAATGAAAACTGTCTCTGTACCACACATTTCCTTAATGATCAGTAAACACCATGGAGCCAAGGCCTTAGGCCCCATGGTAAAAAGACTAAAACAGGCAGCAGATTGGGAAGATGAGAGACAGGGTTGGGAAAGGTCGCACATGACAGGAGGTCACAGACTACACATAGAGGAAATATGTGAGGGTAGGTACGAGAAGAGAAGGTCAAACAGAGAAAAGACTAATGCTGTAATGGATGGGCCAGGGGCAGAAGAGATGTTAGCCAACCTACCAGAAAAGTTATGGTCAACAGGAAGTGAGGATGTGGGTTATTGTGATATTCAGCCAGTGTCTTTTGAAATAGACAAAACAACAGTGGTAAAGGAGAGACAGTATAGAAATAATTGTGAGGCCATGACTGGTATTGCCCCACCATTCAGAGTCTATTGAACAAGGGAGTGCTGTGTGAGAGCACATCTGAATGGAACACCCCAATACTGCCTGTCATTAAACACTCCACAGGAAATATAGAATGGTCCATGACCTGAGAAAAATAAATGAGAGGGTTCTGACAACACCACTGCCCACTCCAAATCCTTACACCATTTTAACCAGATTGACCACAGAACACACCGACTTCTCCTGTATAGATCTGGCAAATGCATTTTTCTGTATACCTTTAGCAGAGAAGAGTAGGGACGTGTTTGCCTTCACATACAACGGCCGGAAGTACACTTACACAAGATTACCACAAGGCTTCATTTTGAGCCCTGGCATTTTCAACCAAGAGCTAAGAAAGCTGCTGGACAATCTAACAGTCGATACCAACACAATTGTGGTTCAATATGTGGATGATTTGCTCATTGCATGTACATCTGCTGCCACATGTCTGACAGACACAGAGAGGGTGCTGTCACTTCTGGCTGAGGTAGGGTTGAAGGCAAGCAAACAAAAGTTGCAAATATGCAGGCCAGAGGTCACTTTTCTAGGGCGATTAGTGGGTCGACAGGGAACCTCTATGACAAATGACACCAAACAAGCCATACTAAACCACCCAAAACCCAAAAATGTGAAAGATATGTTGTCTTTTCTGGGCCTAATAGGTTACAGCAGACAGTATATTGTGAATTACACTGAAAGAACAGCTTTTATGAGAACTTTAGTGAAGGAAATTGGAATGAAAAACAGTAAGGGTGAATTGAATTGGACAACAGAGGCTGAACAGGCCTTCATTACCCTAAAAGGGGACATGGCAAAGGCTGCTGCTCTACAAACCCCAGACTATGGCCAACCTTTCAATTTAGATGTGACAACCACAGGCAAAACTGTGAGTGGTGTGCTGTACCAGAAACAGTTTCAACAAAGACGAGTGTTGAGTTATGTGAGTGCTCCATTGGACGTGGTTGAACAGAAACAAGCCCCTTGTGCTCAATTCGCTGCGGGCGTAGCTAAAATGATAGAAAAAACCAATCATGTGGTAATGGGACACCAATTGATAATTCTATCAAACCACTCACTGGTAGCATTCATTACCTCCTCCTCGTTCACATTCTCTGCACAAAGGCAAAACAAATTGATAAAAGTATTGACTGCACCAAACATTGTACATGAACACAAAGGCATAAATATGGCAGAATTAGTGGTGGATGGAGAGCCCCACATGTGTGAGGAAAGGGTAGAAAAAGACAGCAAGATCAGGGAGGGTATGAGTAGCAGGCCACTGTCATCACCAGACGTGACATTGTTTTGTGATGGATGTTGTTTCAGAAATGATAAGGGTACTCTTTCTGCTGGGTATGCAGTGGTGTCCAGTGTAGGGAGGGAGATGACCTGACAGTAACAGTCCAACAGAAATTGTCAACTAAACCATCGGCTCAAAGAGCTGAATTATTAGCTTTAACATCAGCATTGCAAAAGGGAAGTGGTAAAAGGGTGAACATATATTCAGATTCTGCCTATGCAGTAGGGGCAGCTACAGTTGAGCTGCAAGGATGGGCCAAAGTGGGATTTGTGACATCAACAGGGAAACCAATCAAACATGCAGAAGAAGCATCTCAACTGCTAGAAGCTATAGTACTACCAAAGGAGGTGGCCATAGTAAAGTGCTCAGCACACACTAATGGCAGAGATTTTGTATCTGTAGGAAATGCAGCTGCAGACAAAGCAGCAAAGCAGGCCGCTGGCTACGTGCCATTACAGATGATGGTCAGAGCACAAGATGAGGTGTTGAATTTAGACCCAGCCTTAACAGAACAGTTCATAATTAGAGAGCAAGCTGCATCCTCACCAGAAGAACAAACTACCTGGTTACAAAAAGGGGGAACAAAAACAGCCTCGGGACTGTGGAGAGGTCCAGAAGGAAGCCCTGTGTTGCCAGCAAGAGTAGCTGTCTCAGTGTTAGCAGAGGCCCACTCACTAGCACATAGTAATTCAAAAGATATGACCAAAAGGTTAAAAGGGTGGTGGCATCCATTTCTTCCACACATGATTAGTAACACTATTGCTGAATGTCAGACCTGCAGTGAGTATAATGTCAAGCCAACCACACATCCGTTGCCTGGCCATTTTCCCACGGATAGAGGCCCTGGGTACATGACTGTGATTGACTTCACAGACATGATAAATCCTGTCCACAAAAAGAGATACTTACTGGTCATGGTGGATACTTTCACAGGATGGCCAGAAGCCTACCCATGTGTCAGGGAGGATGCAATGTCAGTGATAAAATGCCTCATCAATCACTACATACCTACACATGGATTCCCCAAAGTCATAAGGTCAGACAATGGTACACACTTTAAAATGAGCATCTGAACCAAGTAGAATCAGCTCTAGGACTGAAGCACTCATTTGGAGCAGTCTACCATCCTCAAAAGCCAAGGTAAAGTTGAACGACTGAACCTGACACTAAAAACAAAATAGCCAAAATATGTGCAAGCACTTCTCTGAATTGGGTAGAAGCATTACCAATAGCTTTAATGTCTGTGAGATGTTCAATAAACAGAACCACTGGATTTACTCCTTTTGAATTAACCACTGGACGCCAATTTCCTGGCCCCTGGGCCCCAATGCCTGGGGATGGGTACACTGATACACCTAAGGCCTACCAACAAAAGTAAGAGCTGTTATTAACACATTTTCCCCACAGAAGTTTTGGCCTGAAATAGAGAAACAGGAATTGGACACGAAAAAGAGGACCTGACGAGCAGTGGGTGAGGCTGAAACAAATGAAACGAAAATGGTCTGCCCCCAGGTGGTCAGAGCCCATGAAAATAACTGCGCGAACCTCGCACTGCGTACAGTTGGCTGGAAAAGGTAACACATGGTTTCACTTGTCTGCTTGCTGTTTCTGTTCTGCCCCTAGCAGGTCTCTGACAACAGTTCGAGCTGACCTTCGAGAAGGTCAGAGAGAGGAGAAGAGGGAGAAGAGACGGAAGACGGAAACAACAGCAACAGACCAACCCGAGGAGGAGACAAACAAAAAGGAGATAATAATTCTGGTGCTAAATCATGAGGGATAATGTTAACAAGGTGGTCACATGTTGGGGGGTGGGAATTGTTGTAGTAATAATAACGTTGATACTGTGGAATGGAACAAGAGAGGAGGGGACTCAAGGCAGACACAAAAGAGATGTCATAAGGGGTGGGGAGAAGCAAAACTAACTCTGGTAAGGGAAAAGGAAAAGATGGCCTGTGGGAATTTGACTTATGCCAGGTGATTCACTGTGAGGGAGGAGGAATGGCCTGGAGAGGATATGATGTGTATGGATGTTTCTGGCCTAGCACTGAAAAAAGGCCAAATGGACCATGGTGCCACACATGGCATGATGTGTTCTGGATGACCAAACCAGGTTATACTAAAAATATGCTAGCAAAAAGCCCTATGGCCAAATCTGATTCACTATATAATCGACTGCGTATACATAGGGGACTGCAAACAGCATGGGGTAAAATGACAAATAAAATTATTATTACACTAAAAAATGGACCAGATAGGCCCGAGATATTCATAACTTTAGGAGTTGATGTGACAGGAAAAGACCCATTGGGACTCATACGAATGGTGGTGGAAAGCAAAAACACCACCTCAGCTCCACTGCCAGACAAAGATTTAACTAAGAAGGAAAAAATAATTAAAAGCATAGACTACGGTTCGTTAACCCCATTGGAATTAATGACATTAGAAACAGGATATCAAGATTCAAATCTGTGGTTAGAGTGGGTGTACAGTGCTGCCGAAGATGCAGGGTATGAAGGGTGTGTAGCATGTGCTGCTGGAAGACCAAAATTAATCACAGAACCAGCACCACTGCATACAGAAGATGAGTGGGGTTACAAATGTATGTTAGCGCTGACCAAAGAAAAGAATCCAGTAAACTGCACAACACTAAGTAAGTTGTACCCTGCTACTAATAATAACTCTAAAATAGGAGTAAATTTTCAACGTGCTGAGAATAACTATACCTGCTTTAACTTCACCACAACTGCCTCCCCAAAAATACTGACTGGAGCCTTTAAAACAGAATGGTGTGGAAAGATAGTGCAAAATTCCCACACTCAGATTGGCAACCTAGCAAGACAAGGCCTGTATTACGCATGTGGAAAAAAGGTAATTATAGCTAGAATAGAACCCCAAATGGAAGGGTTGTGTGCCATGACAAGGTTAGCTGTACCAATGACCATAGTGGGGAATAGAGATCAAAATTGGACACCTGGAGCTAAAAAAGTGGCTGAGGCCGGGAGCAGAAGGAGAAGGGTAGTACCAACATCATTTGATTTGTCAAAAAACACCCCCACCTACACAGATGCCATAGGAATACCCCGAGGGGTGCCTAATGAACACAAACTAGTTAATCAGATAACAGCTGGATTTGAGAATTTACCAATCTTTTCAGCAATATTTCCTATAACCCCAACAAAAAAATGTAGACAGAATCAATTTTGTGCATTATAATGTAATGAGACTCTCTAATTTAACAAGAGATGCAGTTGATGGTTTGAAGGAACAACTGGCTGCCACATCATTGATGACCATACAGAACAGACTGGCCCTGGACATGCTTCTGACAGAGAAGGGTGGAGTTTGTGCAATGATAGGGGAAACCTGTTGTACTGTAATACCCAACAACACAGCCCCTGATGGGTCAGTATCCAAAGCCCTTGATGGTTTAAAAGAACTATCTGATGAAATGGCTAGGAGCTCTGGTGTAGATAACAAGGTAACTAAATGGATGGATGATATGTTTGGAGCATGGAAAGGTGTGATAATTTCAATGTTGACCTCAATGGCAATATTTCTAGCAATATTAGTAACATGTGGCTGTTGTTGTATACCATGCATAAGAAGCCTGATGACTAGATTAATAACAACTGCAATTGAAAAGAAGGAGTCACCACCTCCTTACCAAATGCCATTATTAGCAGCAGTCGGTGACATGGAAGATGAGGAAGAAGTGGAGCAAAGGTTGTGATCTCTTTTAGAGAGATCAAGAGAGGAATTGTGGGATTTATGTTTTAAAGGATTTATGTTTTACAGGTTTTACTCATTAGAAGCACTGTGCCCAGGCCTCATAAAGGCTCTGTGTTTTTCCATTTGATATTATGTGTTTTTCCATTTTGATATTATGTGTGTATGTGCTGTACAAAATGTCTTATCTACAGAAACAAGATATGGAGACTGCTGAGCTCATCTACTGGTCGAGAAGAAACAACTGCACCTGGTTCTGTGAAGGACACCCTGAATGGGAGGAAGACCCAAGCACAAGAATATAAATATTGTGTGAAATGTAGTGTGAGCATACAGGACTGCCCTGCATGCCTTGATGCTGTTGTTCTGTATCCTGAGCTCAGTCTCAATTATTCTGACTTTATTAAACTTATTAAGATTTTAAATTTAAGAGTAAGTCTCATCATTGACAGACCTGAACCTGGGAGGGAAACAACGAAGATTTTTCCCAACAATTTCTTTTTATACTTTATACTTTATCTACATACCACTGTTTGAGCCTTTACCGCGTTAAATGTGGGTTGTATAACAACATCCAATTAACAAGGCAGGTTCAGTAACCCAAATGTTTATTACAAAATAAAACATTTTTTTTTTCATTCAAAAGCATAAAATCTGTGTATTTCTAAGACTTCTGTATTTTTTTCTACATTTCATCTACATGCCACTGTTTGAGTTTTTACCGTGGTAAAAGTGGATGACAACATTAAATTAACAAGGTATGTTGAATAACCCTAATGTTCAATGCAATGCAAAGTCTCAATGCATTTAATTTTGATGCACTACAAAATCAATGTATTTCTTATACTCGTCTTCTGTGACTCTTTATATATTTCATCTTCATGGCACTGTTTGAGTTTTTACCGTGGTAAAAGTGGATGACAACTTTGAATTAACAAGGTATGTTGAATAACCCAATTGTTCAATGAAATGCAAAATTTCAATACATTTATTTCCAAAGCAATACAAAATCAATGTATTTCTGATACTGGTCTTTTTTTGTCTGCTTGAATCTCTCCATCTACATGCCACCGTTTATGTCTTTACTGTGGTAAATGTGGATGAAACATTAAATTTAGAAGGTATGTTGAATAACACAAATGTTCAGTGCAATTCAAAGTCTCAATGCATTTAATTTCAATGCACCACAAAATCTTTGTATTTCTGATACTGGTCTTCTGTGACTCTTTATACATTTCATCTACATGCCACTGTTTGAGTTTTTACCGTGGAAAAAGTGGATGACAACAATAAATTAACAAGGTATGTTGAATACCCCAATTGTTCAATGCAATGCAAAATCTCAATGCATTTAATTTCAATGCACCACAAAATCTGTGTATTTCTGATACTGACCTTCTGTGTCTCTTTCTATATTTCATTTAAATGCCTCTGTTTATGTCTTGACCGTGGTAAATGTGAGTAAGTTACTAACATTAACTGAACAAGGTAATTTCAGTAAAAACCCCCAAACATTCACTATAGTATAAACCAATATTTTTTCTAATTTGTGTACACCATGTTCAGTTGCACCTGAACATTCTGTTATTGTTATTATGACATCATGTTTTGTAACACAGTTGTGTTGTAATCTTTAGTCTGTTTTAGCCATGTTGCCATGGTAATGGACATTAACATTAACAAGGTAAGTGCAGTAAACAAAAAATGTATTACGATATAAAATCGCTATTTTTTTGTTATATACCTTAAAACCAGTGCATTTCTGATACTGGTCTTCTGTGTCTCTTTTTATACTTTATACTTTATCTACATACCACTGTTTGAGCCTTTACCGTGGTAAATGTGGGTTGTATAACAACATCCAATTAACAAGGCAGGTTCAGTAACCCAAATGTTTATTACAAAATAAAATCATTTTTTTTCATTCAAAAGCATAAAATCTGTGTATTTCTAAGACTTCTGTATTTTTTTCTACATTTCATCTACATGCCACTGTTTGAGTTTTTACCGTGGTAAAAGTGGATGACAACATTAAATTAACAAGGTATGTTGAATAACCCTAATGTTCAATGCAATGCAAAGTCTCAATGCATTTAATTTTGATGCACTACAAAATCAATGTATTTCTGATACTCGTCTTCTGTGACTCTTTATATATTTCATCTTCATGGCACTGTTTGAGTTTTTACCGTGGTAAAAGTGGATGACAACTTTGAATTAACAAGGTATGTTGAATAACCCAATTGTTCAATGAAATGCAAAATTTCAATACATTTATTTCCAAAGCAATACAAAATCAATGTATTTCTGATACTGGTCTTTTTTTGTCTGCTTCAATCTCTCCATCTACATGCCACCGTTTATGTCTTTACCATGGTAAAAGTGGATGACAACATTAAACTAAGAAGGTATGTTGAATAACACAAATGTTCAGTGCAATTCAAAGTCTCAATGCATTTAATTTCAATGCACCACAAAATCTGTGTATTTCTGATAGTGGTCTTCTGTGACTCTTTATACATTTCATCTACATGCCACTGTTTGAGTTTTTACCGTGGACAAAGTGGATGACAACAATAAATTAACAAGGTATGTTGAATAACCCAATTGTTCTTTTTTTTTTTTTTTTTTTTTAAACAACATTTTTATTTTCAAACACTGTTGTACAAATCTGGATGACAATATAATATATTTTGTTATACCAGGATGTATAAATGAACAAAGAACAGTGAACCAAGAAGAGAGAACAAAAATAATAATTTAAAAATAAATAATAAAGTAAAATAAAATAAAAATGAAAATAATAAATAAATAAAAACAATTTAGCACAGAGATATCATTAAGAGAGAAAAAAAAAAAAAAAAAAAATTATATATAATTATACCACAATATCTTTAATGTCTGTATACACTCAATATCCATCATTTCCACAAACGAGTCACCATCTAGACTCTGTAAAAAGTCAAAGAAAACTTTCCAGATAGACCAGAATACATTAAGTTTGTTTTTCAAAAAATATGTAATCTTTTCTAATGCAAGGCAAGAAGTCATCCCTTTTATCCACTGCGCCACGCCAGGACTTTCTTCTTTCTTCCAAGAACATGCAATTACATGTTTAGCTTCCAATAGACAAAGAGTTAACAACACATTTTCATGTTTGGTAGTTTTAAAGTTCAGAGGATGAATATGCAAAATACACAAACCAGGATCAAGAGGTATTACTTTGCTAATAATTTGACTTATAATACTCAATATTTTACCCCAAAAACACTTAACTTTGGTACATTCCCACATACAATGGAATAAAGTTCCCTTCTCCTGTTTACATTTGCAGCATACATCGGGAATATTCGGGTTGAAATGATGTAGCTTAACTGGAGTAATATATTGTCTACCTAACCACTTATATTGAAGCAGTCTAAAATTGGAGTTCACTGTTTGAGTTTGGGCTTTAGAACATGCTATTTGCCACTCATCCTCAGTTATATCAATCTGAAGGTCATTCCGCCATGCTTGAAGTCTATCATTAAAAGATTCTTTAGAATGGGCTACAAATTTTTTATACAGTAGTGAAATCTGACCTCTACCTTTTAAACTATTAAGTGTAATGCTTTCCAAACTAGAAAGAGTGGGTTCTACCAGGCTTTGGCTTTGTCTTGAATGAATGAAGCTACGTACTTGCAAGTATTTGAAAAAATGCTTTTGCGGAATTCCAAACCTTGTTCTAATTTCTTCAAAGGACATAAAAATTCCTCCGTTAAATAAGTCTGACACCTTACTAATACCTTGATTCGACCAGAATTTAAATCCTTGATCAGCTCTGCCAGGATGGAAATTTTCGTTGCCAAAAACTGGTGAAAAATATGAAAGTTTTGATAATTCACCTAAATAAGTAAGAGCCTCAAACCAAACTGCTATAGTGTTTCTGGTATATGGATTTTTAGTACACTTTATTAACTTTTTAACATCTGCTGAATATAAATATAAGTTCAAAGGAATTAGAATAGAGTGGGCCTCTATGGATGCCCAGGACGGAGGAAAGTCTTTATCAAAGTAAAACATTGCTGCTCTAATTTGAGCCGCCCAGTAGTACCATTTTAGGTTTGGAAGGTTTAGCCCCCCTCTGTCATAAGGCAAGTAGAGCAAAGAAAGTCTGAGACGAGGGCGCTTATTGTTCCAGATGAAATTTGTAAAAGTTTTTTTCATCAGGGCAAAAAAAGATGAATGCGGAGGGAGTGGGATGGATTGGAAGAGGTATAGCAGTTTAGGCAAAATTGACATTTTTAATATATTAACACGGCCAATCAACGAGATAGGGAGTTTTATCCATCTGTTCAGCAGGCCAAATATAATATCTGTTATGGGCTTATAATTAGCGGTTACAAGTTCATTAACAGTCGGAGTGATTTTAATCCCAAGATAAATAAAACCATTTTGTGAGATCCTAAAGGGTGTATGAACTGGGGGGAGAAGCCTCTCTGCTTTGTGGAGGAACAGCAACTCAGATTTAGAATTATTAATTTTATACCCTGAAAATTTTCCAAACATTTCAATCAGATTTAGCAAGGGTGGTATAGATTGTTTTAAATTTGAAAGGAATATAATAATATCATCCGCAAACAATGAAATGCGATGCTCTAAGGGTCCAACCTTAATACCTGAAATATGTGTATGTTTGCGAATTGCCATAGCCAACGGTTCAATCGCTAGGGTGAAAAGCAAGGGAGAGAGCGGGCAGCCCTGGCGTGTTCCTCTGAAGAGTCTGAAAGGGGCAGATATTATTCCATTTGTTAGAATCTCGGCTGAGGGGTTAGCATACAGGATTCGAACCCACTTCATGAAATTATTACCAAATCCCATTCTCTCCATAGTTTGGAACAAATAATGCCACTCAATCCTGTCAAACGCTTTTTCAGCGTCTAGTGACAAAAGTGCATTATCCTTGGTATTAGATTTCTCATGTAATATGTTTAATACTCTACGAATGTTATGAAATCCTTGCCTCCCCCAAACAAAGCCATTTTGGTCCATATGAACAAGCTTAGGCAAGTGTACTTCTAGTCTCTTTGCTAGTACCTTGCAAAGGATTTTTAAGTCATTATTTAGAAGAGAGATTGGTCTATACGAACCACACTCCATTGGTGGCTTGTTAGGCTTTAACAGCAGAGTTATTATTGCTGTATTTAGAGAAGGAGGCAAAGCCCCATTTTCCAGGGATTCCTCGTACATGTCCAAAAGGGGGCGAGTTAATTTATGATGGAAAATTTTATATAGCTCAATCGGTATGCCATCTGGCCCTGGGGTCTTCCCTCCTTTCATACTGTTAATGGCCTCAGTTAGTTCTTCACATTTTAGATCATCCTCAAGTGGTTCCATGAAACACAGATTTGCAGACTCAAAATCCAAAGTATCCAGGAAGGCTTTTTGTCTCTCTGCGGCACTCTCTAGATAATCAGAGCTATAAAGAGCCAGACAGAATTATTAACCCCATATTACGAAACATATACATATATTATTTAACATGCGTGGTAAACCATAAGTTTGCTTACGTTTATGCAACTGATCCCAGTGAGAAACATCTTCCTTAGAGTGTTGTTATACTTTGTCTTTCAGATCTCGCAAAAATCTCTGAGTATCTGAAGGATCGTCGAACAAGTGGCGCTTTCCCTTGTATGTCACGCACAGAGTAGCTGGATGCAAAATCCCGTACCGCAGTTCGGGAAAGTTGAGATCGCGAAGCTCCTTCTTAACCGCGTCAAATCGTTTCCTTTTCTTGTGCAGTTCAGCTGACACGTCAGAAAAAAACATAAGTTTTCTTTCGTCTAACATTACGGTGCCTGCTGCTCGGGCTGCTTTCAGGGTACGGATTTTGTCAGCGTAGTTTAGGAATTTCATAATCACAGCTCTCGGCGGAGATGCAGAGCGATCTTCGGAGAATCTCCCAATTCGGTGAGCTCTCTCAATTACAAGAGGGCCTGGAAAACTTTCCCTGCCAAGGATTTCCGGGAGTAATTTCTCTAAGAAAGCATACATGTCCTTCCCCTCCTTTTTTTCTGGAAGTCCCACTAATCGTAGATTACTCCGACGACTGCGATTTTCCAGATCATCGACTTTTGATGATAGAGATTCTATGACCGTTTTCAGCTTTGTGTTTTCAGTTTGCAACTCTGTGACGTTATCCTCTTGAGTACTCACTCGATCCTCCGCTTCTGTTACTCGTGTTGTGAGAGCTTTAAGCTCGCACTGCACTCCGTTAATCGCCTGGAGCAATCCTTCAAATCGCTCGGCAAAGACCGATTTCAGTGAGTGAATGGCCTCGAGAATTGCAGACTGTTGGCTAACTTCTGGCGGTCCCTCGCTGTTAGCTTCGCTGGATTTAGCATCTGCCTCAGCCTCTTCAGGTACAGTCGATTTAGCTTGTTTCTGCGTCGGTTTAATAGGTTTTGGTGGCATCTTAAAATGTTAAGATGTAACAAAATTCTAAATGGGAACAGTTTGACAACGCTTGTTGGGTTAAAGTATAAAAAGTTTAAATCAGTATTTGTAGCGGAGCTCTGACTCGCCTCCACTCAGCACCGCGCCATAACCGGAAGTCCCCCCCAATTGTTCAATGAAATGCCAAATTTCAATGCATTTAATTTCAATGGACTACAAAATCAATGTATTTCTGATACTGGTCTTTTTGTCTGCTTGAATCTCTCCATCTACATGCCACCGTTTATGTCTTTACCGTGGTAAAAGTGGATGACAACATTAAATTAACAAGGTAACAAGGTATCTTTCTTTTCTTTCAGCACCGCTCTTGTCCCTCGCTTATGTTGTCGTCAATTTATTTTGTATATAATTTGTAAATAAATAGGTATTTGTTGGTTTAAAGGTATTTTGGGTTTGTTTATTCTGATTGTTGTTGTTGTTGTTATTATTATTATTATTATTGTTTGTTTGGGAATATTTTGTTACGGTGAAACTTTTCTTTCACTAAACAAAAATCAGAAACAATTTGCCTCTGCCTGCTTAATCACACACCACACTTCCAAAGCAAGAAGCAGCAGTAGCCGAACTATTTTTACTATCTTTTAAATTTCAAATGTTACCTCCCAAATATCCCTTGCTGCCGACCAAATAGGGAGCTGTAACAACTTTAAATTAACAAGGTATGTTGAATAACCCAATTGTTCAATGCAATGGAAAATCTCAATGCATTTAATTTCAATGCACCACAAAATCTGTATATTTCTGATACTGGCCTTCTGTGTCTCTTTCTATATTTCATTTAAATGCCTCTGTTTATGTCTTTACCGTGGTAAATGTGAGTAAGTTACTAACATTTAACTGAACAAGGTAATTTCAGTAAAAAAAAAAACAAACATTCACTATAGTATAAACCAATAATTTTTCTAATTTGTATACACCATGTTCAGTTGCACCTGAACATTCTATTATTGTTATTATGACATCATGTTTTGGAACACAGTTGTGTTGTAATCTTTACTCTGTTTTAGCCATGTTGCCATGGTAATGGACATTAACATTAACAAGGTAAGTGCAGTAAACAAAAAATGTATTACGATATAAAATCTCTTTTTTTTTTTTTTTTTTTTTGTTTGTTTGTTTGTTTGTTTGTTTGTTTGTTATATACCTTAAAACCAGTGCATTTCTGATACTGGTCTTCTGTGTCTCTTTTTATACTTTATACTTTATCTACATACCACTGTTTGGGCCTTTACTGCAGTAAATGTGGGTTGTATAACAACATCCAATTAACAAGGCAGGTTCAGTAACCCAAATGTTTTTTACAAAATAAAATCTATTTTTTTCATTCAAAAGCATAAAATCTGTGTATTTCTAAGACTTCTGTATTTTTTTCTACATTTCATCTACATGCCACTGTTTGAGTCTTTACCGTGGTAAAAGTGGATGACAACATTAAATTAACAAGGTATGTTGAATAACCCTAATGTTCAATGTAATGCACTTGTTAAATTAATGTTGTCAAGGGTTATTAACAAGGTATGTTGAATAACCCAATTGTTCAATGCACTACAAAGTCAATGTATTTCTGATACTGGTCTTTTTTTGTCTGCTTGAATCTCTCCATCTACATGCCACCGTTTATGTCTTTACTGTGGTAAATGTGGATGAAACATTAAATTAAGAAGGTATGTTGAATAACACAAATGTTCAGTGCAATTCAAAGTCTCAATGCATTTAATTTCAATGCACCACAAAATCTGTGTATTTCTGATACTGGTCTTCTGTGACTCTTTATATATTTCATACACATGCCACCGTTTTTGTCTTTACCGTGGTAAATGTTGATGACAACATTTGTTACGTCCGTATTGTCCTGGGAGGGTTGTTTTTTTCCATTTTCTCAATATCTCTCTACTATCATCTCACAGGATCTGTGATTGGATAACACGACTGTCAATCTTCATCGATTGCATTACACCTGTAGCCAATCGGATGTCAACTGTCTCGTATAAAGACCCGGATGAAACGTGAGATGGGAGGTGCGATTTGCTTTTTGTTTGTTGCTCTCTCACGTTTGCTTTATTTGCTCCCATTTGATTCTGTTTGTTTAGTTACCGTGTGTTAAGTTGTTTCTCTTTTGCTTTTGTAAGAACTACACTATTGAACTGCATTCGTGCTGTGACTCGACTCGGTTTTCTGAGTTGAATTCTGTCCTACCTCGACACATAGTGATGGGACCAGCTGAGCATGTCACGTGATGTACATCTTACAACACACAGGGTAACATTTTTGTTTAATCACACTAGTTAGAGAGCGGGTGCAACTTTGTATTTATATCTGATAGTCAGCGTAGTTAGTGGCGTTCTACGCTGAAGATGTTACTTTCTTTTCTTTGTTTAATATAGCTTGATTGTTGTTAGTTAGAGGGTTTTGTTTTATTACTTTCTTTTCTTTCAGCACCGCTCTTGTCCCTCGCTTATGTTGTCGTCAATTTATTTTGTATATAATTTGTAAATAAATAGGTATTTGTTGGTTTAAAGGTATTTTGGGTTTGTTTATTCTGATTGTTATTATTATTATTATTATTATTATTATTATTATTATTATTATTATTATTATTATTATTGTTTGTTTGGGAATATTTTGTTACGGTGAAACTTTTCTTTCACTAAACAAAAATCAGAAACAATTTGCCTCTGCCTGCTTAATCACACACCACACTTCCAAAGCAAGAAGCAGCAGTAGCCAAACTATTTTTACTATCTTTTAAATTTCAAATGTTACCTCCCAAATATCCCTTGCTGCCGACCAAATAGGGAGCTGTAACAACTTTAAATTAACAAGGTATGTTAATTTAAGGTATGTTGAATAACACAAATGTTCAGTGCAATTCAAAGTCTCAATGCATTTAATTTCAATGCACCACAAAATCTGTGTATTTCTGATACTGGTCTTCTGTGACTCTTTATACATTTCATCTACATGCCACTGTTTGAGTTTTTACCGTGGAAAAAGTGGATGACAACAATAAATTAACAAGGTATGTTGAATACCCCAATTGTTCAATGCAATGCAAAATCTCAATGCATTTAATTTCAATGCACCACAAAATCTGTGTATTTCTGATACTGGTCTTCTGTGAATCTTTATATATTTCATCCTTATGCCACTGTTTGAGTTTTTACCGTGGAAAAAGTGGATGACAACAATAAGTTAACAATGTCATGACTTCAGTCTGATCAGTTTGTTTTTGTTTTTGTCTGTCAAACAGTCAGCCATGTGCTCGTTTTTCCCCGCCCCATTGTCATCTGATTAATCACTTTATCTGCCTTCTCACCTGTGGCTCATTAGCTCCTTAATTGCTCCCCTACTTAAGCTCCCTTCATTTGCAGTCTGACCGTTGTAGTGTGAAGGCGCTGCTTTGGTAGCCTGCCCTGCCCTGCCCTGCCCTGCCCTGCCCTGCCCTGCCCTGCCCTGCCCTGCCCTGCCCTGCCCTGCCCTGCCCTGCCCTGCCCTGCCCTGCCCTGCCCATGTAGGCTCCAAGAATAGCTGGTATTTTCAGTTTTACTCTGTGCTCACCCTGCCTTGTGTTTTCTCCAGCGTCGCCGTCAGCGGTGGACTGCTCGGTCCTCCTGGACCTTGGACGACAGAATAACCAATTCCACTCTCGCCACTTCACCTCCTACAGCCGACCCTGAACCCATGCAGGTGGGCCGCCTTCATCTCACTGCCAAGGAGAAGCAGGATTGACTGACTCGAGGCCTCTGCCTATACCGTGGGAATCCTGGACACAGGGCCATCCGGTGTTCTTTAAAAGGCCGGGGTCCATCAGCAAGTCGTGGAATCCTGATGGGCGTTTCTCCATGCTCCGAGTCTCCCAAGTCTAGTACCCTGCTTCCTGTGTCCATTCAGTTATAGGATTTTGTTCACTTTTGCCCAGCTCTTGTGGATTCGGGAGCTGAGGGTAATTGAGCTGTACCTTCTTGACTCCCCAGCAGCCCCTGTTGTCCTGGGGCACCCATGGTTGGTGCAGCACAAGCCTCACATGGATTGGTCAGGTAATTCTGTGCTGTCTTGGAGTCAGTCTTGTCTTGCTTCATGTTTGGGTGCTGCCTTGTTTCCTGTCTCTGTGTCTTCTGTGTTTCAGATGGAGACCGCTGATCTATCTGGGGTCCCGGCGGAGTACCATGATCTTTTTCGGGTCTTCAGTAAGTCTCGAGCCACATCCTTACCTCCTCACCGGCCGTGCGACTGTGCCATCGATCTCCTCCCAGGCACTTCTCCGCCTAGAGGGCGTTTGTACTCCCTGTCTAGTCCTGAAAGAGAGGCCATGGACAAGTATATTAAGGAGTCCTTAAATGCCGGCCTCATCTGACCCTCTTCCTCACCTGCTGGTGCTGGGTTCTTCTTTGTTAAGAAGAAGGATGGCTCCCTGCGTCCTTGCATCGATTATCGAGGTCTTAATGACATCACCATTAGAAACAGGTATCCTCTACCTCTGATGTCCTCTGCCTTTGAGTTATTACAGGGAGCCAAGTTCTTTACTAAACTAGACCTCCGCAACGCCAATCAGTTGGTCCGCATCCGTGAGGGGGATGAGTGGAAGACAGCTTTTAACACCTCTACGGGACACTTTGAATACCGGGTCTTACCCTTCGTGCTTACCAATGCTCCAGCTGTCTTCCAGGCCCTGGTCAATGACGTGTTGAGGGACATGGTAAACAGATTTGTCTTTGTGTATCTTGATGATATTCTCATCTTCTCCCCCTCGTTGCAGGTACACACTAAACATGTTCGTCATGTGCTACAACGGCTGCTGGAGAACCAGCTTTATGCCAAGGCGGAGAAGTGTGTGTTCCACGCCAAGTCAGTTTCGTTCTTGTGGCATATTATTTCAGCGGAGGGGATTAAAGCTGATCCTGCCAAGGTAAGAGCCGTAGCCGAGTGGCCAACCCCCGATTCTCGGAAGGCACTGCAGCGGTTCTTGGGCTTCGCCAACTTCTATAGGCGATTCATCTGGAACTTTGGCCTGGTCGCTGCACCCTTAACGGCACTTACCTCTCCTAAAGTATCGTTCAGGTGGAATTCTCAGGCTCAGGAGGCCTTTGATGTTCTCAAGTCCCGTTTCATCTCTGCTCCTGTTCTTTGTCTTCCAGATCCTGAACATCAGTTTATTGTTGAGGTAGATGCTTCGGAGGTCGGGGTAGGTGCGGTTGTATCCCAATGATTCCCCAGAGACGAGAAGGTGCACCCATGTGCATTTTTCTCTCACCGTCTGAGCCCTGCAGAGCGAAATTATGACATAGGTAACAGGGAGCTGCTGGCAGTCAGGCTGGCTCTGGGGGAGTGGCGCCAGTGGCTGGAGGGAGCTGCGCAGCCCTTCTTGGTATGGACGGACCTTAAGAACCTACAATATATCCGTTCAGCCAAGAGGTTAAATGCTCGCCAGGCTCGCTGGGCACTCTTCTTTGGGCGGTTTAACTTCTCCCTCTCATATCGGCTGGGTTCTAAGAACACCAAACCTGATGCCCTTTCTCGTCTGTTTGAGGGTCCTGGGAGGGATCTGGATCCTGATACTATTCTCCCCAAGGGGGTGGTGGTGGGGTTCCTTTCCTGGGACATCGAACAGCGAGTGAAGAAGGCCGGACAGGAGGGGGAGGTACCAGAGGGGTGCCCAGAGGGTCGGTTGTTTGTGCTGGCTGCTCCTGAGGTTCTCCAGTGGGGTCATGAGTCCAGGGTAGCCTGTCACCCAGGGGTTCGGAGATCGCTGGCTACCACTCTTGCTTCCGGCTTGCGACTGTATGGACGCTCTTGCTTATTGCTCCGCGCTTTGCTTTTTTTATCTACTTTTATCTACTTTTTTTTCTGATTTTACTAAGTTTTAACTTCAGCATATAGCACAGTGCTCAAACAACACATATTTGGCAAAAACTTTCGGGATTGCAATAATAGCTACTACGAAGAACTAGATTATCAGCCTCCCGCTGCTAGCAGCTTACATTCCGGAGACGGGAAAACACAGCTTCCTATCTTCAACAAACAAGAAATAAAATGCCTCTTCTGGAATCTACTTGCTGCACAAACTGCCACAGACTTCTACAAAGGATTGTGGCTCTTGAAACAAAGTTACTTGCTGGACTCCCAAAACAAGCAGATCACACAGCAGATCATCACGGACCCCCTCAGCCCACAGCCGGTGAATCCTGTGAATCTAATCAATCTCGACAGTATACAAATGTAGCGGATCAAGCTAAAGCTGATCAACGCACAAATCAGTGGCAAAGACAGGGAGCAAGACCCAAAGGCACTCGAGACATCAGACTGTCACGAGTATCTCATATTGCCGCTGTGGCGTCATCTACCCCAGACATGGCCATGAGAAGGCTTGAAAAAACTGGTATTTTACCACCCCCTTTACAGCTCGAGAACAGATTTGAATCTTTAACGAATTTGGGTGAGGAATCCCCGAAAGTGACTGAGCAGGAGTCATATCAGCCAGTAGCTAAAACCGCTACAAACAGGCGCTCAAGGTCGAGCAGACAGCGGCGTTCAGATCACAGAGCAGCCGAGCCCAGAACTCTGATAGTCGGAGACTCCATTATCAGAAACGTCAGGAGCAGAACGACAACTACATGCTGCTTTCCTCAAGCGACCGTCTCTGATGTAAACAATGGACTTCAGAACGTTCTAATGAAGCACAAGACTGCAAAACGAACACAACAACGTCTCCAGGACTCAGAGCCGAAGGACGACTCTCTGGTAATCAGCCAGGGAAGCCAGGACAGCATAATTCTGCCACCAGAAACACCAATGCTTTGTGAGGCGGGCTAGTCGCGGGTCAAAACACCGCTCTTCCGTTCCGATCAGAACATCAAACAGGTTCTCCCCACTCAGTGACGCACCCACTGAGAAACCTGATCAAAGTGCCCTAGTAATTGGCGATTCTATTGTACGGAACGTGAAAATAGAGACACCAGCCACCATAGTCCAATGCTTACCGGGAGCCAGAGCGTCTGACATCTTGTCAAATTTAAAAGTGCTGGCTAATGCTAAACGTAAATTTCGTAAGATTGTTATTCACGTCGGCGCTAATGATGTTCGACTTCACCAGTCGGAGATCACTAAAAATAATATTAAAGAGGTGTGTGAATTTGCAAGCACAATGTCGGACAATGTAATATGCTCTGGTCCCCTCCCTGCTTACCGGGGTGATGAGATTTACAGCAGACTGCTGGGTCTCAATGGCTGGATGTCTAAGTGGTGCCCGCAGAACAACATAGGCTTTATAGACAACTGGATGAGTTTCTGGGGCAGACCTGACCTGTTGAAAAGAGATGGTCTTCATCCCTCTTGGGGTGGTGCCGCTCTTCTATCTAGAAATATGGCATATAGTCTTATAGCTCCAACATGACCAACTAGTGCCCAGGTCAGGAAGCAGACAGACCTGCTAAACCGACCGTCTGCTAGCTGCCTCACGTCACAGGAGGCAGTTAATTCTCAGCACATAGAGACTCTTTCACCTAGATATCACACTATAGAGACTGTGTCTGTTCCCCGAATTAGAATATGCAGAGAACGTCCAAACCTAATCAAAAGCAATAATTTAATTAATGTCCAACAAATTAAAACTACCTATAATTCAAATAAGAAAACGATAAAACTTGGCTCGCTAAATATTAGATCACTTTCCACAAAAGCACTATATGTATATGATTTGATCAATGATCAGAAGCTAGATTTGCTTTGTTTGACAGAAACCTGGCTAAAACCAGATGATTATATTACTCTAAATGAATCTACCCCCCAAAATTATTTCTATAAAAATGAGCCACGTTTAAAAGGTAGAGGGGGAAGTGTTGCTACAATTTATAACAATAATCTTAGTTCTTCTCAGAGGGAAGGCTTTAAGTATAACTCATTTGAAGTTTTGGTGCTGCATATAACATTATCTACAGAATCATGTGCTAGTGATAAATCTTCTGTTATGTTTGTACTGGCTACTGTATACAGGCCACCAGGGCACAACACAGATTTCATTAAAGAATTTGCTGATTTTCTAACTGAGTTAGTACTGGTCTCAGATAAAGTCTTAATTGTTGGCGATTTTAATATCCATGTTGATAATGAAAAAGACTCATTAGGATCAGCTTTCTTAGACATTTTGAACTCCGTTGGGGTTAGACAACATATCTCTGGACCTACTCATTGTCGAAATCATACTCTAGATCTAATACTGTCACATGGAATGGATGTTAAAATGGTTGAAGTACTGCAGCAAAGTGATGACATTTCAGATCACTATCTAGTCTTGTGTGAACTCTGTATAGTTAAACCTGTAAACTCTGCACCTTATTACAAGTATGGTAGAACCATCACTTCCACCACAAAAGAAAGCTTTCTAAATAACCTTCCTGACTTATCTCAATTCCTTAGCTCATCCAATACGACGACGCAAAAACTTGATGATGTAACAGAAACTATGCACTCTCTTTTTTCTAGCACTTTAGATACAGTTGCTCCTTTGCACTTAAAAAAGATAAAAGAAAACAATCTGACTCCATGGTATAATGACAACACACGCACCCTAAAGAGAGCAGCCCGAAAAATGGAGCGCAGGTGGAGAAAAACCAAATTAGAAGTATTTCGTATTGCATGGCGGGAGAGTATGCTGTCATACAGAAAAGCATTAAAAATAGCAAGATCTGATTATTTTTCATCCCTTTTAGAAGAAAACAAACACAACCCCGGTATTTATTCAGTACAGTAACTAAATTAACAAAAATAAAGCATCAGCAGGTGCTAATATGCCCCAAGAGTATAGCTGCAATGAGTTCATGAATTTCTTTACTTCTAAGATTGATACCATCAGAGATAAAATTGTAACTATGCAGCCGTCAACTACAGTTTCACATCAGATAATGAGCTTTAGATCCCCTGAGGAAAAATTACACTCTTTCTCTATTATAGGAGAAGAAGACTTGTACAAACTTGTTAAATCATCTAAACCAGCAACATGTATGTTAGACCCTATTCCATCTAAACTATTAAAAGATCTGCTTCCAGAAGTCATAGATCCTATTTTGAACATTATTAATTCATCATTGTCATTAGGTTATGTTCCCAAAACCTTTAAACTGGCTGTAGTTAAACCTCTTATTAAGAAACCACATCTTGATCCCAAAGACTTAGTAAATTACAGACCAATCTCTAATCTCCCTTTTCTGTCAAAGATACTAGAAAAGGTAGTATCCTCACAACTGTATTCCTTTTTAGAAAAAATGGTGTCTGTGAGGATTTCCAATCAGGTTTTAGACCGTACCATAGTACTGAGACTGCTCTCATTAGAGTTACTAATGACCTGCTTCTATCATCTGATCGTGGTTTTATCTTGTTATTAGTGCTATTAGATCTTAGCGCAGCATTCGATACTATCGATCACAGCATTCTCTTGGATAGACTAGAAAACTATGTTGGCATTAGAGGAAGTGCCTTAGCATGGTTTAAATCATATCTATCTGACCGCTATCAGTTTGTGGCATTAAATGAGGAGGTATCATATCGATCAAAAGTGAAATATGGAGTTCCTCAAGGCTCAGTGCTAGGACCGTTACTTTTCAACCTGTACATGTTACCTCTGGGAGATATTATCAGGAGTCATGGTGTTAATTTTCACTGCTATGCTGATGATACTCAGCTCTATATTTCAGCGCAGCCTGGTGTTACACACCAAATTGAGAATCTAACAGAATGCATAGTCGATATAAAAAGCTGGATGATGAGTAACTTCTTAATGTTAAATTCTGAAAAAACAGAGGTGCTAATAATTGGACCTACAAACCCCACATATAATAATCTAGAACAAAGCCTATCACTTGACTGATATCACTTATCACTTGAATTAACGCTGCTCTGTTAATTCTTCATCATCAGTTAGGAACCTAGGTGTGCTGTTTGACAGCAATCTTTCCTTCGAAAACCATGTTTCTAGCATCTGTAAAACTGTGTTTTTCCATCTTAAAAATATATCTAAATTACGACCTATGCTTTCAACCTCTAATGCAGAAATATTAATTCATGCGTTTATGACCTCAAGGTTAGATTATTGCAATGCTTTATTGGGTGGTTGTTCTGCACGCTTAATAAACAAACTTCAGCTAGTCCAAAACGCAGCAGCCAGAGTCCTTACTAGAACTAGGAAGTATGATCATATTAGCCCGGTTCTGTCAACACTGCACTGGCTCCCTATCAAACATCGAATAGATTTTAAAATCTTATTAATTACCTATAAAGCCCTGAATGGTTTAGCTCCTCATTACTTGAGCGAGCTCTTATCACATTATAGTCCTGCACGTCCGCTGCGTTCTCAAAACTCTGGCCATTTGATAATACCTAGAATATCAAAATCAAAATCGGCAGATCCTTTTCCTATCTAGCACCTAAACTCTGGAACAATCTCCCTAACTCTGTTCGGGAAGCAGACACACTCTGCCAGTTTAAATCTAGATTAAAGACACATCTTTTTGACTTAGCCTACACATAACACTCCAACACGCCTTTTATTATTCAAATCCATTAAAGGATTTTTAGGCTGCATTACTTAGATTTGCTGGAACCGGGAACACTACTCCTACAATATGATGTACTTGTGACATCGTAAAAAGAATGGCATCTACGCTAATATTAGTCCTGTCTCTTTCTCAATCTGTTTTCACAGTTTGTATCCAGACTAGATGGTGGATCAGCACCCAGAGATTATGTTCATCAGAGACCAGAACACCTATATGCGCCCCGTGTACCAATCACCAGATCCTGATGCACACACACACACACACACTGTCATTTACACTACCTGACACAGCTGCGTTTAAAATTGAACTGGAAGTTAAGTGTTGGGCGTCCGGTCAGAGGAGAACTGACCCCAACTGAGTCTGGTTTCTCCCAAGGTTTTTTTTTCTCCATTCTGTATGGATGGGGTTTTGTTTCCTTGCCGCTGTCGCCTCTGGCTTGCTTGGTTGGGGACACTTAACTTCTAGTGATTATCGTTGAATTGACTACAGAGACCGTCTCTGCATTTAATAAGAAATTGGTCACTCTCGTCATTATACATCCCTGTCATTATACATCCCTGTCATTATACTGTACAGTGCTTTGATGCAACCTGTGTTGTTAAAAGCGCTATATAAATAAAAATGATTGATTGATTGATAACTATATGAAAAAGTGGAAGCAGGGCATGGAAGAGGCTCATGAGATTACAAGAGAAAATGTGCAGAAAGTGGCACTGAACAACAAGCGTCATTATGACCGGAAGGTAAAAAGCTCAGTGCTACAGCCAGGGTGTTAATCAGAAACTTGACACCTCGGGGTGGTCCAGGAAAACTGAGGAATTACTGGGAGGATACCATCCACACTGTTGTGCGTCAAGTGAGTCAAGATATTCCTGTCTACAAGCTCCGACCTGAGGAAGGAAAAAAGAGATTGAGAATCTTGCACCGCAACCTTCTTCTCCCATGTGACCACTTACCTGCCGAGATACCAGTCCCAGAGAAGACAAAGAAACACAGTGGAAAGAGAGAAGGAAAAACTGAACAACTAGAGGAAGAGGAGGAAGATGACAAATATTATCCAGTTCAGCAGCAGTTCTCAGGGTCTCACTCTGTACCACTTCAGCAGCTCTCCAAGAATCACTCAGTTCCAGATCAGCTACTATCTGAGTCTCTCCCACCTGAAATAGAAAGTGTGAATGAACCACAAGGATCTGAGCAAGAGGAGTGCAGTCCAGAAAGGGAGCATTGTCTTATGGAGGACCAAAATGCAGAAAACATTGACCACTCACCTGCTCCGAGTATCACTAGTGAGGAAAGATTTCAGCGACCTCAACGACCACGTAGGCAACCAAGGATTTTCACATATGATAGACTGGGCTTCCCCACATGCTATCACATAAGTAACCACCCATATAATGAACAATTCTGAAATTCAGTGGATACACGCAGTATAACTGTGCTTTTTTTTCTTGTACTAGGAACACAAAGCTTCCATATAGACTGTTGAATACGAAGTTGTATTCCAAAAGGGGAGTAACTCCCTAAAGAAGACTAGTCATACGTTCTCAATGGGTTGTCCTGGGTCTGAGACTAAAAAAAATAAATAAATAATTGAAAATGTATGAAAAGAGTTCCAGTCTGTCATAAGAAAAACATATTTCCTTCTAGGTAAAAGAAAAAAATGTATAAAAAGAGTTCCAGCTTGTAACATTGAGATAAGTGTGTTGTTAATGTGGCGTTAACGCTGAGAGTTTGCACTAAGAGTTAAGCACTTAGATGTTGGGGACAACATCTACATTGGAGGGGAGTATGTAACAGGTAGTATAAAATAGTTCACTTTAAACCAAGTTTGCCATGGTAACGGTTATACATAATATTTGGTTTGGTTCTATATATATTATTTCACTATTTATTATGTAACACAGGTGGCTCTTTCGGGAGTGTGTGTGAGAGTCGGGCAAAATAATGGTGTAGGTGTCGGTTTGATTGGACATTACCAAGTGAAAGCATCCATTCGACCGGGAGCAATTGATGGGGTGTGGTAATATACCTTTGCGGGGAATATCGTGAGAACTTCCTCACGTGACTTCCTCCTCAGAGCCTGCTGGGGAAGTGTTGTGACATCGCGAGAGTTACTCATATAAGTAAAAGTTTTCAATAAGAAACATTGTCGTAACACTCATGGTTATTTTCCCCTGCTTTTTCCAGGTATTACTGTGCTATATGTTTAAACTCATCATTGTGTGTTTTATAATGCGTGCAAAGAGTATGAACCGGTAT
This sequence comes from Puntigrus tetrazona, assembly GCF_018831695.1. Classification (NCBI taxonomy): domain Eukaryota; kingdom Metazoa; phylum Chordata; class Actinopteri; order Cypriniformes; family Cyprinidae; genus Puntigrus; species Puntigrus tetrazona. Next base: position 254,275 of record NW_025048297.1, on the reverse strand, counting down.
ATTAGTAGTTGAAACAGTGTGATATTCGATGCAATTGTACTGCTTGCCGAGTGTACTGTAAGGAGGAGGCGGAAGCCGATTGCGATTCCATGTGTGGATGTTTATTGGAAACACACACACAGATGAGGATGGTCAAAAACAAGCAAGGGTTGGCAACAGTAATATCAGTCCGGAAGGCAAACATACACAAAGGGAAATCCGTGGGCAAAGTCGAATGGAGGCAATGGTCAATAACAAAGTTCAGTAGTAATCGGTTACCGTAACAAACAAGGATGATCCGTGAAGCCGTGAGTCGATAAAACAAACAGAAGGTCATACACAATAGTAGTCAGTAGTACAATGGTACACGCTTGGTAAGGCAGACAGGCTGGCAATACTTCGCGTAGAGCACCTGGTGCTCTACGGTTAAATAGCCCTAACCCGGAAGTAGCAGCAGAGGCACGGCTCGGGTCAGTACTCGGGAGAGGTTCCCTCTGCTGGCTGGATGTTACAGAACTCCCCCTCTGGAGCGACTCCTGGAGCTTTTCGTGGACGCGTCCTCGTGGCGTCCCTGTGGCTGTGGTTGGTCCTGGACAGAATCTTGTGGTTGATTTCGTGGGCGTCCCGTGGTCGTGGTTGGTTCTGGGCAGAATCTCGTGGTTGGTCTCGTGGTTGTTCTCGTGGCCGTGGTTGGTCCTGGGCAGAATCTCGTGGTTGGATTCGTAGGCGTCCCGCGGCGCAGGTGCTGACGATCGGGTCTGGCTCTGTGGAACTCCTCAATAAGGGATGGATCCAAAATGTCCTGAGCGGCTACCCAGGATCTCTCCTCTGGTCCATAACCCTCCCAGTCCACCAGGTACTGGAGCCGACCCCCTGCTCCGCGAGTCCAGTAGTTCGCTCACTTGATATGCGGGATTCCGTCAATCTCAAGTGGCGGCGGTGGTTCTGGGGCTTCATGGCCAGGGTCAGCTCCGGGTGGACCGGTTTGAGGAGGATACATGAAAGGATGGAGATATACGATAATTAGTAGGCAGCTCCAGTTGATATGTGACATCATTTACTTGTTTTATTATCTTGAATGGTCCTACATACCTTGGGCTTAGCTTCTTACTGGGCAGCCGCATCTTGATGTCCCTCGTCGAGAGCCAGACCCTTTGTCCAGGTTGATATGGGGGATGTGGGCGTCTGTGGCGGTTAGCTTGGGTCTCTTGATACCTGATCGCTCTTTGTAGTCTCACATGAGCACTATCCCACACCCTCTCACTCCTACGAATCCAATCATCAACGGCTGGGACATTGGATGGTTCTCCTGACCACGGGGAACATGGGCGGCTGATACCCGAGGACACATTGGAATGGGGTCATACCTGTAGCCAATTTGACTAGTGAGTTTTGAGCATACTCGGCCCATGGTAAAAACTCTGACCATCTGTGTTGTTCTCTGTGGCAATAGGTCCGCAGGTACCTCCCGATCTCCTGATTAAGTCTCTCGACCTGTCCATTAGCCTGTGGGTGGTAACCTGAGGTAAGGCTCACATTAATGTCGAGCTGTTTACAGAAGGCCCTCCATACTTGGGAAGTAAATTGAGTACCTCTATCACTCACTATGTCCTCGGGTAATCCGTAGATTCTGAAGACGTGCTCGAACAGGGCGAGGGCAGTTTCCATGGCAGTGGGGAGGTTCTTCATGGGAACTAATCGACATGACTTCGAAAATCTATCAATAATGACTAAAATGACTGTGAAACCGTTAGACAATGGTAAATCTGTGACAAAATCAATGGATAGATTAGACCATGGTCGCTGAGGGATGGGCAGAGGCTTGAGCAAACCGGCAGGCAATTCTCTGGGGGTCTTGCATTGTGCACATACCTGGCATGCCTTGACATAGTTCGTCACGTCCCGAGATATTGACGGCCACCAAAAGGCGTTCTGCGCTAACTGTAGCGTTCTGTTGATGCCTGGATGACCTGAACTTAGTGAAGTGTGTACCCATTGGAGGATGTGTTGGCGTATTGTTGATGGTACGTAATGTTTACCAGGAGGACATTGAGGGGGTGCTGGTTCATGCTGTAATTCCCTCTGCAGCTCCTCCATTATATCCCAGGACACTGGAGCCAGGATTACCGTGGGTGGCAGAATATTATCCGGGATTCCCTCCCTCTGAGGAGCGTCATATCTTCGTGACAGTGCGTCAGCCTTACTGTTCTTGGAACCTGGACGATAGGTGACAGTGAATTGAAAACGAGTAAAGAATAGTGACCATCTTGCCTGTCTGGGGTTCAGTCTTTTAGCTCCCTTGATATATTCCAGGTTCTTGTGGTCCGTGATGACTTGGAACGGGTGCACTGCTCCTTCCAGCCAGTGTCTCCACTCCTCAATGGCCGCTTTCATGGATAATAGCTCCTTGTTTCCCACGTCATAATTTCTCTCAGCTGCTGTCAGTTTCCTGGAAAAGTAAGCACATGGGTAAAGTTTCCCTGGTTGACCGTGACGCTGTGAGAGAACAGCTCCAATTCCAGCAGTCCACTTCCACGATAAACGGTAGCTCAGGATCAGGATGTTTGAGAATAGGGCTGTGGTGAAACGTTCCTTAAGGTTGAGAACGCCCTAATTGCTCCTCATTCCATCTCAATTTGGACGGCTTTCCCTTTAAGAGAGAGGTTAGTGGTGCAGCAACAGTACTATAGTTCCGGATAAAGCGTCGGTAGAAATTTGCAAACCCTAGAAACCGTTGTAGCTCCTTGACCGTAGTGGGTTGAGGCCACTCCGTAACTGCTTTAACCTTGTCATCGTCCATCCTCACTCCCTGGTGGCTGATTTCGTAACCTAGAAACAGAGTTTGTGACACATGAAACTCACATTTCTCCTCCTTAACATACAATCTGTGCTTCAGTAACCTGGACAGAACCTCCTTGACATGTCCAATGTGATCTGCCTCATTCTTTGAGTAAATGAGGATGTCGTCAATATAAGCCACCACGTATTTGTTCAGGATGTCCTTGAAGATTTCATTGATGAAGGACTGGAATACAGCGGGAGCATTAGCTAGCCCATACGGCATAACAAGATATTCGTAGTGCCCTCTAGTCGTCATGAAAGCAGTCTTCCACTCGTCTCCCTCCTTGATCCTTATCAGGTTATAGGCACTACGGAGGTCTAACTTAGTATACATCCTTGCCTCGCGTAGTTGTTCAAGAGCTGATGGAACTAAAGGTAGGGGATATCGAAACTTGACAGTGACGTTATTTAGGCCTCGATAATCGATGCATGGGCGCAGGCCTCCATCTTTCTTTCCTACAAAGAAGAATCCCGCTGCTGCAGGTGATGTGAGGGTCTAATGAACCCAAAGCTAAGAGCCTCATTAATATATTCCTCCATAGCCTGGCTTTCAGTTAATGACAATGGGTATACCTTACTTTTGGGTGGCATGGCGTTAGTTGTTCAATCGTGATCCCATGAACTAAAGAGGTGGTAATTCTGTTGCCCGTGATTTGCTCTGACAGTTGCCTGGGGATCCTCCTCTGATTTTCCGGACTCTCTACGGTAGTGAGGCAGTTCCTGGAGATGCGTCTGTTAATGGATAGGCCATGCGTAACATGATGGATGAATCAACAATATAGAACGTAATGCATGCCAACCTGGAAGTAAGAGCCTTGGTTCTGTGATGCTTTAATGGTCTTCCTAAAAAGAAGAAAGGAATGTGATATTTGGCCTACCTGCTGCAGGTGAGTGTTGGAGGGTCTACATTATTTAGACCCAGCATGATAGGTAACAAGAGCCTCTGATTAATTTACCCGGTATTCCTCCATAGCCTGGCTTCTCCACAGTAAATTTAAAACAATGGGTATACCATGGGTTCCGGTTTCTTTTTGCATTTGATTCTTTTCCTGGCATGGCGTTACGTACTCCTGGCGTTAAGTACTGGAGGTTAAATTGACGAGGAAAAGGTTCCTCTGCTGAGACTGGAAAGTGTTAGATACATTTAGGGACAGATCCATTAATTGATTCCTTTCTCTTTGCAGAAATACAGATGTCTTGATGTGGGATCTGTATCCCAAACTGCAGTCGTGATCAATTTTCCCGTCTAGCGTATAGTAAATACGTTGACTTCTTCATTGTTGAATTACTACATTGAAACTCCAAATACAGCCTGATGGCGAATGAAACCCTTGCACCGTTCAGCAGAACCGTCAAACTTTTCGGGTAAGGCAAGGTTTATGTAGAAAACGTAGTAGGGGGTAGATCCTGAATGTACCGGGTGCGTTAAACAATCGGGACTCCTTTCAATAGCTTCCATGCCATCAATTGTGTGTTAGGCGATACGTTGTGATTGTTTATTGGAAACACACACACAGATGAATAAAAACAAGCAAAAGTCCGGAAGGCAAACATCAAAAAATCCAGGGCAAAAGTCGAATGGAGGCAATGGTCAATAACAAAGTTCAGTAGTAATCGGATAAAGGATGATCCGTGAAGGTCATACACAATAGTAGTCAGTAGTACAATGGTAAACGCTGGTAAGGCAAAATACTTCGCGTGAGCACCTGGTTAAATAAATAACCCGTCAGTAATGTTACATGTACATAAATGTGATTTCCCTTCTCACAAATTTAGCGAGATGCACATATTTTGTGTTACATACAGTTATTACGTTAAGTTACTTTATTTTACTACATTTAAAAATGTAAACAGTAAATAAAATAGGTTTGTCTTTTTATGATTTGTGAAATGTAATTTGTGTAGATACGAGTAAAAGTTTTCAATGAGAAACATCGTCGTAACACTCGTGGTTATTTTCCCCTGCTTTAAACCCTGCGTTAAACAGTCCATTTCCAGCTAAAGGCGATAAAAACACCCATTGACATGAATAAAGAAACTCCGTTCGGACTAATCACGTGATGACGTGTCAAACAAACTAAAACTTCTAAAAGTTCTTTGACACGAACAAAATTAAATAAAATTATTGACACCTGTTTATAAATCGTAAAAACTAAATAAATCAATAAAAACACCGATTTACATGAATAAATAAACACCTTTCGGAGTGATGCCGTGATCATGTGTCAAACAAACTAAACCTTCTAAAAGTTATTTTACACGAACAACATTAAATAAAATCTTTGACACGTGTTTATAAATCGTAAAAACTACTCCAAGCTCAACGTGATCACTCCAAACGGTGTTTCTTTGTTCACGTAAACGGGTGTTTTTATCAACTTTAGCTGAACTGGAGTGTTCAACGTGGTCGTTGTGCATTACTGATGCCCTGTTCTGCGAATTACTAAGCAAACAAGATCAAATAAGGTCCACCACATCCACTCTCCTGTAAATGGAGAGAGAAAAGGTCTGTCGGTCTGACACAGAGTGTCAGTAATTTACAACGACCACGTTAAACAGTCCATTTCAGCTAAAGGCGATAAAAACACCCATTGAAATAAATAAAGAAACTCCGTTCAGACTAATCACGTGATCACGTGATGACATGTCAAACAAACTAAAACTTCTAAAAGTTCTTTGACAAGAACAAAATAAAATAAAATTATTGACACGTGTGTATAAATCGTAAAAACTAAATAAATCAATAAAAACACAGATTTACATGAATAAACACTTTTCGGAGTGATGACGTCATCACGTGATCACATGTCAAACCAACTAAAACTTCTAAAAGGTCTTTGACACGAACAACGTTAAATAAAATCTTTGACACGTGTTTATAAATCGTGAAAACTAAATAAATCAATAAAAAACACCCATTTAAATGAATAAAGAAACTCCGATGGGAGTGATCACGTGATCCCGTGTCAAACAAACTAAAGTTTAAAAAAAAACACAATAAGTAAAATTAAATAAAAACGGAATCAAATATTTAACAATGCAAACATAGACCAACTAAGTTCAACGAATCATTGATCCTGAAGACATGGATCAGCATGCTCAGGTCGTTTTATTAGGGTCAGAGCTGAAATTTACAGGAGAGTGGATGTGGTGGATCTTATTTGAGGATTCCTGACGCAGGAAAAGGCAAATACAAATTTTGTAGTCAGGCACCCGAGAGGAAACAAATGGGGGCCTAATGTCGAAGGACTTAAAGTGGCCATGCCTAGGATTTCTTTAAACGAAAAAATAATTAGCTCTTCGGTTGATTCTTGAATTTCTTAAATTATCCCCCCGCAATCTCTCAAGTTAAAGAGAAGGGCCCGAGCTGCAAAGGAATGTGCAGCTCTAAAGAGGTCGCTGTAAAGAGAGAGATGGTCTGTCTATTGCTCCCTGGAGGAGAAAGCAAGAATGACGACGGTGAGCTGTCCTCCGTCACAACGAAGAAGCTGCAAGGCGGCACAGAGAACGGAAAAGCTAAGCAGCAGCAAATGTAAAAGGTTAAAGGAGGGAGCATAAACAGTCGGCCCCCGGAGAAGAGTGCTCGCTGACTGGTGAAGGAAAAGCAAAAGCTTACAGCACCTGGTATTCCCAGGCGGTCTCCCATCCAAGTACTAACCAGGCCCACCCCTGCTTCCGAAATCAGGCAAGCTTTTATTTATTTATTTTTTTAACAAAAGTATCAAATCAATACAACTCATTAACACAGTATGACATAGCCATCCATACAATACATAAACGCAAAATCCATCATTCAAATTGTCGCATCACCAAACATTTGCACACATATAATCATCCTATGTTATTTAACATTACAAATATAATTCTTCATCTTTAGAAATTTAAACTCAATCCTCCTTTGTCATCCACAGATATAAGTCTACATCCATTAATAAAAGCTTTTTCAAAAACATCTTTGCTCAGATATTTCCACATTAGATAAATACTCTTTTCCACAACAGTCCTCAACATCACAGCTACGTCCACGCCCATATTGCATACCTTGCATGACTTAAAATAAAGTTACACAAATTAACCTTCTTATCCTTATAATTCATACATTCACCAAATAAAAACAATTTTTTCCATTCATTTCCTGTTACATCTTTTCCCCATTCCTCCATTTTTCAATTTTTCATGAAACACATCAACCTCTTTGCATTCAAAAAAGACATGCATCAAAGTTTCCGGGTCAATCTTACATACATCACATTCTCTGTTCACATTCTTATTAATTTGATGAATTACCACCTTTGTATATATTCTTATATATGTCTTAATTTGAAATCTAAATTTTCACAGTCCAGTCCATTATATTTCACACTTAAATTCTTCCATATTGTTTTAACGTTAAATCCTGGGAACAGTTTTGGCGGAGAAAAAATTGACAGAATGGAGAAAAAAAAAACCTTGGGAGAAACCAGACTCAGTTGGGGTCAGTTCTCCTCTGACCGGACGCCCAGCACTTAACTTCCAGTTCAATTTTAAACGCAGCTGTGTCAGGTAGTGTAAATGAAGTGTGTGTGTGTGTGTGTGTGTGTGCATCAAGATCTGGTGATTGGTCCACGGGGCGCATCTAGGTTTTCTGGTCTCTGATGAACATAATCTCTGGGTGCTGATCCACCATCTAGTCTGGATACAAACTGTGAAAACAGATTGAGAAAGAGACAGGACTAATATTAGCGTAGATGCCATTCTTTTTACGATGTCACAAGTACATCATATTGTAGGAGTAGTGTTCCCGGTTCCAGCAAATCTAAGTAATGCAGCCTTGAAACGGATTTGAATAATAAAAGGTGTGTTGGTGTGTTATGTGTAGGCTAAGTCAAAAAGATGTGTCTTTAATCTAGATTTAAACTGGCAGAGTGTGTCTGCTTCCCGAACAGAGTTAGGGAGATTGTTCCAGAGTTTAGGTCCTAGATAGGAAAAGGATCTGCCGCCCGCAGTTGATTTTGATATTCTAGGTATTATCAAATGGCCAGAGTTTTGAGAACGCAGCGGACGTGCAGGACTATAATGTGATAAGAGCTCGCTCAAGTATTGAGGAGCGAAACCATTCAGGGCTTTATAGGTAATTAATAAGATTTTAAAATCTATTCGATGTTTGATAGGGAGCCAGTGCAGTGTTGACAGAACCGGGTTAATATGATCATACTTCCTAGTTCTAGTAAGGACTCTGGCTGCTGCGTTTTGGACTAGCTGAAGTTTGTTTATTAAGCGTGCAGAACAACCACCCAATAAAGCATTACAATAATCTAACCTCGAGGTCATAAATGCATGAATTAATATTTCTGCATTAGAGGTTGAAAGCATAGGTTGTAATTTAGATATATTTTTAAGATGGAAAAATGCAGTTTTACAGATGCTAGAAACATGGTTTTCGAAGGAAAGATTGCTGTCAAACAGCACACCTAGGTTCCTAACTGATGATGAAGAATTAACAGATAGGCCATCAAGTGATAGGCTGTGTTCTAGATTATTATATGTGGGGTTTTTAGGTCCAATTATTAGCACCTCTGTTTTTTCAGAATTTAGCATTAAGAAGTTACTCATCATCCAGCTTTTTATATCGACTATGCATTCTGTTAGATTCTCAATTTGGTGTGTATCACCAGGCTGCGCTGAAATATAGAGCTGAGTATCATCAGCATAGCAGTGAAAGCTAACACCATGACTCCTGATAATATCTTCCAGAGGTAACATGTACAGGTTGAAAAGTAACGGTCCTAGCACTGAGCCTTGAGGAACTCCATATTTCACTTTTGATCGATATGATACCTCCTCATTTAATGCTACAAACTGATAGCGGTCAGATAGATATGATTTAAACCATGCTAAGGCGCTTCCTCTAATGCCAACATAGTTTTCTAGTCTATCCAAGAGAATGTTGTGATCGATAGTATCGAATGCTGCGCTAAGATCTAATAGCACTAATAACGAGATAAAACCACGATCAGATGATAAAAGCAGGCCATTAGTAACTCTAATGAGAGAAGTCTCAGTACTATGGTACGGTCTAAAACCTGATTGGAAATCCTCACAGACACCATTGTTTTCTAAAAAGGAATACAGTTGTGAGGATACTACCTTTTCTAGTATCTTTGACAGAAAAGGGAGATTAGAGATTGGTCTGTAATTTACTAAGTCTTTGAGATCTAGATGTGGTTTCTTAATGAGAGGTTTAACTACAGCCAGTTTGAAGGTTTTGGGAACATGTCCTAATGACAATGATGAATTAATAATGTTCAAAATAGGATCTATGACTTCTGGAAGCAGATCTTTTAATAGTTTAGATGGAACAGGGTCTAACATACATGTTGCTGGTTTAGATGATTTAACAAGTTTGTACAAGTCTTCTTCTCCTATAGTGGAGAAAGAGTGTAATTTTTCCTTAGGGGATCTAAAGCTCACTATCTGATAAAGCTCACAATCTGAATATACCTTTTCAGGAATATTTTATATATCAGCTTAGTATTTATATCAGCCAAAGATTTCTTTTTACCATTTTCAACATAAAACATTTCTGGCATTCCCCAATTTCCCGGTTTAACACTTTCTCTCTCAATCCTTTCTACCCAGCTCCTGGGCAAACTTATTTTAATGTTTTTACATACAGAGTCCACTTTTGATTTTTCAATTTCCTCATCCCACTCTACCACATAATCATAAATGGCTCTATTTGGTAAAAAACCTTTTACATATTTTCCAAGATGGCGCCGTTGAGTTCGGCTGCCGTCACGACCGCTCCTGCAAAACTTTTTGTTTTTCTTTTAATTGTTAGTATTTTAAATAGTCTGCACGGTTTTCTTTATATAAGATGGCTATTACTACATACGACCAAGCCACTCTTATATCTATTGGTGTACAATGCACCCAACTTTCGCCGTTTTTAAACCCGGACCCATGTTGGCCGAGCGAGATCATGTCGAAGACAAAAACTCGATGACCTCAGGGCAAGGAACAAGTTCCAGAGAGACATTCGGGACTGCAACCTCCTCTGCTTCACAGAGACATGGCTGAACCCAGTGGTACCGGACCACGCCATACAACCGGCCGAGTTTTTCTCTGTTTACCGCATGGACAGAACAATGGAGTCGGGGAAGACACGGGGAGGTGGAGTGTGTCTGATGGTGAACAACCGCTGGTGCGACAGCGCGAGCGCTGTTCCTCTCTCACGCTCCTGCACACCAAACCTGGAACTTCTGACCATCAAATGTCGCCCTTTCTATCTTCCATGGGAATTCAGCTCGGTCATAGTCAGCGCCATTTATATTCCACCTCAAGCGGACACGGACACTGCAATATGGGACTTACACGACCACCTCACAACACACCAGACACAGCACTGGGACGCCGCACTCATTGTGCTGGGGGATTTTAACAGTGCAAACCTCAAGCGCGCACTGCCGAACTTTCACCAGCACATCACCTGCCGCACCAGGGGCGAAAGGACACTGGATCACTGCTACACACCTTTCAGAGACAGCTACAAGGCAAAATCATGCCCACCGTTTGGTAAATCGGACCATGCCGCCATTTTCCTCGTACCTGTTTACAAACAGAGGCTGAAACAGGAAGCCCCGGTACAGAGTGAGGTGTCACGTTGGTCTGACCATTTGGTGGTCGCTCTGCAGGACGCTTTGGATGACGCAGACTGGGCCATGTTCAGGTGTACACGTCAACGTGTTCACTGAAGCGGTGGTGGGATTCATCGGGAAACTAGCGGATGACACGGTAGAGAAAACCGTCATCAGGACATTTCTCAACCAGAAGCCGTGGGTAGACAAAACTATCCGCGACTCTCTGAGATCCCGCTCCGCAGCCTATAACACGGGGATAGTCACCGGGGATATGTCTGAATACAAGGCTGCGTCGTACAGCATGCGCAGAGCGGTAAAGGAGGCAAAGAGGTGCTACGGGAGGAAACTAGAGTCACAGTTTCAACACAGTGACTCTAGGAGCCTTTGGCAGGGACTGAGAAACATCACAGACTATAAAACGCCAACCTCCAGAGTGGAGAGCGCGGATGCTTCTCTGGCAGACGAGCTAAATAACTTTTATGTTCGTTTCAAGGCTGCAGCTAATCACACTAGCGCCGCTAGCGGTATGATGAACAGCATGCATGCCGAGAGAGCCGGAGAGGAAATCGCGTTATCCATTTTGGAGCACGACGTAAGGAGGGCATTCAGGAGAGTGAACACCAGGAAGGCAGCAGGACCTGATGGCATCACAGGTTGGGTTCTGAGAGCCTGTGCTGACCAGCTAGCTAGTGTTCACTGAGATATTTCACTGAGATATTTAATCTCTCCCTGAAACAGTCTACAGTCCCCTCGTGTTTCAAAGAGTCCATCATTGTTCCTGTGCCGAAGAAACTTCAACCATCTTGCCTGAATGATTACCGCCCTGTAGCTCTGACGTCTGTAGTGATGAAGTGCTTTGAGAGACTCGTTAGAAACTTCATCACCGCATCACTACCGGACACACTGGACCCACTACAGTTTGCCTACCGCCAAAACTGGTCTACGGAGGATGCCATCACACACCTCCTCCACACAACCACAAGCCACCTGGATTTTAGGAAAGGAACTATGTGAAAATGCTGTTCGTGGACTATAGTTCAGCGTTCAACACCATAGTTCCCTCTACGCTCACCTCGAAGTTGGAGGTCCTGGGACTCAGCCCATCCCTGCGTCACTGGATCACCAACTTTCTGACCGACAGACCACAAGCCGTACGGATGGGAAAACACACCTCATCCTCCCGCACTCTCAGCACTGGAGCCCCTCAGGGTTGTGTTCTGAGCCCCCTGCTGTACTCGCTGTACACACATGACTGTGTGGCCACTACAAACTCCACCACCATCATTAAATTTACTGACAACACTGTTGTGGTGGGCCTGATCTCCAACAATGATGAGATGGCCTACCTTCAGGAGATCAACAACCTGGAGAGATGGTGTCAGGAGAACAATCTGCTCCTGACCGTCAGCAAAACAAAGGAGTTAATAGTGGACTTCGGCACGAAGCAGGTGTGCTCTTACCATGCCCATCATGATCGATGGGGTTCCCAGTAGAGAGAGTGGACAGTTTTCGGTACCTGGGTGTTCACATCACGCAGGACCTGTCTTGGTCCTGTCACATCAACACCCTGGTGAAGAAGGCCCGGCAGCGTCTATACCACCTGAGGTGCTTTAGGGACTTCAGACTCCCATCTCAGGTGCTCAGGAACTTTTACACCTGCACCATCGAGAGTGTCCTGACGGGAAACATCACCTCCTGGTTCGGGAACAGCACCATGCAGGACAGGCGAGCCCTTCAGAGGGTGGTACATTCAGCTGAGCGCACCATCCGCACTGAGCTCCCTGTGCTGCAGCACATCTACAACAAACGGTGCTGTACCAGGGCCAGGAAGATTGTGGAAGACCTCAGCCATCCCAACAATGGACTCTTTTCTCTGCTGCGTTCAGGAAAGCGCTTTCGTTCCCTGAAGGCAAACACAGAGAGAATGAGGAGGAGCTTCTTCCCGCAGGCCATTCGGAGTCTGAACCAGAGAACACCCAGTACCTAATCACCGCGATTCCCATGTCCACCCCTCTTTCCCCAGATACTCGCCACTTACAACTGGACAATTACACAGGAAAATATTGCATTAGTCACTTTGCATTGGACATTCGCACAGCCACTTTACACTTTATATCTTATACTTTATATTTTATATTTTATATTCTATACTTTATTTTATTTTATTTTTTTATACTTTGCACACTCTTTTTATGCATATTTTTATATTTTATATATATATATATATATATATATATATATATATATATATATATATATATATATATATATATATTTAAATTTTGTTTTCTATTTTGACGCTGGACGTTTGTAAAAACATTTCACTGCATGTCGTTACCATGTATGTATGTGTATGTGACAAATAAAATTTGAATTTGAATTTTGAATTTGAAATTAAAAGAAAAAGAATTCTCAAGATGGCATATAGTGGGGATTTTGTGTTATGTACAAGAAATGTGGAGAATTATATAGAAAAGATTACCTATGAAAAAAATTTATCTTTTAAGTTAGACTGGAGTAAAATGCAAAGAGGGCCGGGAGTATGGATTTAAAATACACAGATTTTAAGGAATGAAGATTATATCTCAAAAATTATAGAAATTATAGAAAAAGAAAAATGGAATTTATGAAGAGAATAAGTGTCACGTCTTTGGACTCTTTGTTTTGCGTTTTCATGTTCCATGTGCTCTAATTTCTGTTAATTGTCTTCAGCTGTGTCTCGTTTATTAAGTATTTACGTTGTGTATTTAAGTCCAGTGTGTTTGTATGCAGTTTGTCCGATCGTCGTGTGTAGTTAATGTTCTGTCTGCATTTCTACCTATTTGTACCTATATTGTTTATTTCGTATTTGGAAAGATTAAAATATTTTTGTTTATAGCATTCCCGTCTAGCGCTTTGTCTCTCACAAACCACACCCTGACAGAACGATTGTTGACTTGTATTTTTTTATTTTTGCCCTCATGTTTTCCCCGTTTGTCGACCTGGGGGGTATTCCAGAAAGCAGGTTATGTGACATACCTGGGTATGTTTAAGGGTAAGTTTGTGGATAACCTCAACTTTTGGTTCCAAAAATGGAGGTAACTTTCTGGGTATGTATGTAACCATAGCAACTGACTGTCTGAAGATGACCTGCTCGGGAGCAGGTTATGTTTCTGTGTAAGTTCATTTCAGAAGGTTGCTGAGCATGGCGTGTCCTTTTGAGGAGGATCCCGTGGACGTAGAAGCACAAATTATACAAGGTTTTTTTTCGTCGGCAGAAGGTTATAAGACCACGTATTGATGTGTTTGCATACCCTAATGAATATTTGTTATCGTTTTTCAAAAGATTAGTTAGTTTATTTAACACGTATTTTAAAACTGCTCATCGCAAATGTGAAATTTTTGAAATGTGAAAACATTCTGTTCATAGCCCTTAGGTTTTTTGCGTCTGGCCATTTTTTATTTATTTATTTTTTTTTATTTATTTTTTTTTTTTTGTATAGTGTGGGTGATTCAGAGCATGTGGGAAAGGCAACTGTGTGTCGAGCCGTTCGTACCGTATGTCTGGCACTTAAACAGTTCTTACCCACGTTTGTACAGTTCCCTGGCCATAAACCTCTGCTTGTTATTAAAGACTAATTCCACAGAGTTGCAGGTTTGTCTTTTGTAGTAAAATCTGACTCATATTTAATCATTATTTATATTTATACATGTATTCATTATGCGCACACACACTTCATACTTACATAACTTTGTTTCAGGGTTTCCAAATGTAATTGGGTGCATTGATGGCACTCACATTCCTATTAAAGCTCCATCAATAAATGAGGGAGACTGTTAATAGGAAATCTGTTCATAGTATCAATGTGCAAGTAACAAGTTTTTTCCCCTTCTTAAAATCATTAAAGTCATTACTTTTTCCACTACATAGGTAATATGTGAGGCAACCCAAATAATTACCAATGTCGAGGCAAAATGGCCAGGATCTGTGCATGATGCCAGAATTTTCCGCTAGTCATCATTATGCCAGACATTTCAGCAGGTTATTTTTTATTTTATACAATTTTTTTTCCTTTTTACTATATTTGTGTTGTACACTTCAATCATTACAGGACAGTACAATGGTTATTTGCTGGGGAACAGAGGATACCCTTGTCTGCCCTATTTAATGACACCTACCCTGAACCTGAGCCTGGATCACAGCCGAACACGGGCCTAGGTGGAGATGACTATAGGGATCCTCAAGTCTCGGTTTCAGTGTCTGCGTGGGCTCCGGGTTAGTCCAGAGAGGGCATGCGATATTATAGTGGCTTGTGTTGTGCTTCAAAATATTGCCACTATAAGAGGAGAGAGCCACCCTCCTTGTATTGAGGACGATGGCCCAGAGAAACACCTACAGATTTTACAGGCCAACAGAGACGGAAGACTTTGAGACAGGATCTGTCAAAATTACTTTCATTAGTTTTTTTGCATTGGTCTGCCAGGCACTTTATTTCTTTCTTTCCTGAAAAAAAAAATCAATGTTTTTTTTATGTTGCTTTATACATATATACATACACATACATATACATATACATAGATAAAGATAGATCATCATCTTCAGACAAGTTCTCACCTTAAGGTGATGCTCCAGTAATTGAATTTCAAGTGCTGCTTTTTTAACGAGGAGCCTTTTCTCTTCCATTTGAAGCTGTATAAAGGTCCATCTCCATGTCACTTTTCCTTATTTGTGTTTGAAGATGGACCTTATACAGCTCTTTTGCTGGCAACTAGGAAGGTGGAAAAATTTAATGAATTAGATTGTTTGGTCAGACAATATAATTAAAATATGGACACAAATTATTACCCTGCTTAGATTGTGAGGTTGAAGGACCCTCATCTGTGGGCAGATCCCACTGTGAAAGGACAATGACAGTTTGTTACTCTAATGCAAAAAGGGGCAATACATTATAATGGTATGCATCATACCTCAGTGGATCTACCAGCATTGTTCACTTCTGTCACAGCAGATGTGGTCTCTTCATCGTCATCATCATCTTCATCCTACAGGAGAAATATTCAAGTATACATAAAAAAAACAACCTAAAAGCAACTAAAGGTACCTGACAACAAATCATTTACGACTGTGACAGACTGTTCTTTCTGGAGGGTCCAATAATACAATCCGTCCAACAGTATCTATAAGAACACACAACCCATAAAATTCTCAATATTATCAAAGAAAATAATACATGAAAAGAGTAACATGTCTAAGATCACAGTAGCCTATACATCATATGCAGTTAAATAAAATAAGCCTACATAAAAAATTAATCTTGTTCAAAAAACCTTTAAGTGACAGATAGTAATTTATGAGGACAAAAAATGAAAAATCATAGAGTTAAACTTACATTTCACCATTTTTTCACCATCACTTGTGGTGCATGGTGTGTGCGATGAACTGCCCCCTGGAATGCCAGCAACTACTGGTCGCCCTTTATTAAGGGACAGAGCCAGCTCCTCAGATGGGATGAGTGGAGGTGGTGAGGGCTTCAGTCTTCTTTCTATTAGCTACATGACAGAATGAATATACTAAATCCTGTTATAATAATAGTTCAATAATTGTGTAATCAAATATTACCTTTTTGCAGAATGTTTTTGTGTTTCATTTTGACTTGGCTTAAAGTTCTTGTGGCTCCAGAAGGATTACTCCTTATTAAATAAGAAATATACATTATTATTATAACTAAAGAAATAAATGGCAGCAAAAGTAAATGCTTTCATAGTGATATAACATATTCAAAAGGATGTATAAATCATACTTCATTATTTTGCATTATAAAAACGGGGGCCAATACCAAATTTGTAATTTAATACACTCACGCATTTACTCTGTCCGCTATTTTTTGCCAAGCCAACTCTCTTGCTTTAGCTGATGCAGCTGTATTGCTTCTTTTTAATATTATTGGCTTAAACTCCTCATAAGCGTGCATTAAAACCTCCAACTCCGCCTCTATGAAATATGCTGCTCTCTTTTTTTCGAGTTTCCATGGTGACTCGTGAAATCAGAGATCCGTTGAAAATGTCTTTATATATGCACCGTGCACACACATTAACTCTGGGTAACCAGTTGGAGGTTAATTAAACTAACTCTTCTCAGGTGTTTTGGAACCGACATACTCATGGTATGCCTGTTTGGGGTAAATC
Organism: Puntigrus tetrazona; assembly: GCF_018831695.1. Classification (NCBI taxonomy): domain Eukaryota; kingdom Metazoa; phylum Chordata; class Actinopteri; order Cypriniformes; family Cyprinidae; genus Puntigrus; species Puntigrus tetrazona. The sequence continues at coordinate 237,671 of NW_025048297.1, read as the reverse complement.
AACCCAGAGGTTATGATTTATCAAACGGTAAGTTAACCAAGATTTCTGGAATACCCCCCAGGTCTTAATCAGCGGCTACCCGGCAGATCGCTTACCTTAATTAAGCCATTTCTTCAATAGACTCAAAAAAAGAAATATTTTTATGCGATCCCTAAGAAATTGCATGCTAAGTCAGTTTGGTGGCCAGACTTCAAGATCTCAAAGACGTGCCCCCAATTCTGTTCATTGATTCCCCGGTCTGACTCCATAATACAAGTGATTTCTGTGAAAGTTAGAACAATTTACCAATCGCACTGAGGCCTTTCAAATGAGACCAAACATGAAAGTAAGAAACAACAGGTTCACAAGACACATGGCATATAATGCTTTATTCTTAATAAACTTTAAGTCAACTCTTTTGGGCAGAAGGAGGTGATTTAGGAGGTGAAGAGGCTGTCATAAACCAGCAGGGAGAGAGGGTGTTATTTGTTCTCTTTTTGAAGTCCTTTATTACTTTGGAGATCACTTCTCAGATTACTTTTACTTTTCGCTCATTACAGTGTATAAAACAGCATGTTCCAGTTCCTGCCAATATCCAGCAACTTTGCACAGCCATTGAAGAGGAGTGGACCAATGTTCCACAAGCCGCAATCAACAATCTGATCAACTATATGTGAGAGACGTGTTGCACGAGTGTGGCAAAGAGTGGCCACTGGTTTTCAATGCACATGCCTGTTTATCAAATTACAAGACATGACTGAATGTATTGCTGTCCAATTAAAATGAAGAGACAAGATTATGTCTGTCTGTAATATAATAAAACGTCCATAAAGACACATTAAATAACTGATACAACTGTTGGTGACCTCAATATTCCCTGTTTATTGTTATATTTATGATTGGGGTTATGCAATTTATATATTTGGACATGTGGTTAAATGCTGACGCTTTGTTACACACACATACACACATGTTGTGTTTCCATGTTTTATGGGGACTCTCCATAGGTGTAATGGTTTTTATACTGTACAGACTGTATGTGTTTTTGTCCTACACAAACCTAAATCTACCCCTTACAGGAAACTACTGACATTTTTAGATTGTCAAAAAATTAAATCCTGTGTGTTTTATAAGCTTGATTCCTCACGGGGACCTAAAAATGTCCCCACAACGTCAACATTTACTAGTATTCCTATCCTTGTGGGACATAATGGGACAAATACCAGGTGCACACACACATACACACACATACACACACACACAAACAGTTAGTATCTAATAAGTTCTGCTTTGTTTATGTTAGCTGATGCGTTAATTAACATGAACTAACAGTGAGTAATATATTTGTTACAGTAGTCAAGTCAAGTCAAGTCAAGTTTCTACATATAGCAGTGCAGTACATAGTGAAATGAGACAACGTTTCTCCTGGACCTGGTGCTACATAAAGTCAAACACAATACAAAAACTCACATACTGAGCTAAGACAGTGTCTTGGCCACATAAAGTGTGTGAATGCAGCGTGTAGTGTAAATGTCCATGATAGAGGGCAGAGAGATGCCAATGATCTTTTCAGCTGTCCTTAGTATCTTCTGGAGGGTCTTGCGATCCGATACACACACACACACACTAAGCCACTTACACTATCTGCCACAGCTGCGTTTAAAAAAGTGCTGGGCGTCCGGTCAGTGGAGAACTGACCCCAACTGAGTCTGGTTTCTCTCAAGGCTTTTTTTTCTCCATTCTGTATGGATGGTGTTTTGTTTCCTTGCCGCTGTCGCCTCTGGCTTGCTTTGTTGGGGACACTTAACTTCTAGTGATTATCGTTGAATTGATTACAGAGACTGTCTCTGCATTTAATAACAAATTGCTCACTCTCGTCATTATACATCCCTGTCATTGTACTCTTCTACCTTATACTGTACAGTGCTTTGATGCAACCTGTGTTGTTAAAAGTGCTATATAAATAAAAATGATTGATTGATTGATTGATTGAGGGGTGGATTTCCTCACCGCTGTGTTATTCCCATGCCTCAAACTGTGTGTAAAAGTCATTCAGCGCATCAGTCAGTACACTCAAAACAGTCCTGAAGAGCAGAGATGGATCCTGTTCACCAGGTTTTAATCTGCAGCTCGCTAATAGCTTTGTACAGCTCGCTCAGAGCCACCTTAGCATTAGCTCTGGGTGGAATGTAATCTCAGATAGTGTAGATGGTAGTGAATTCCTGAGGTAAATAAAATGGTCTGCATTTAACAATAATGAACATACATGCAATTTTGTCTTCCCTTACTGTTCTGTAGCATCTCTCATAGACACATGTGTCTGGATGTTGGATGATGCCCGTTTACTGCGCTTCCATTTCCTTGAACACAGCTTGCGGCGTCCTCTTCCCTGGCCTTCGGCATCAGGAGACACTGAGGGACTGAGGGCCTGGTCCACACAGCAAGCCGTGTGTAACCCGGACTAACTTTTGTTCCAGGTTTACAATTATTTTTGTATATATTTATAAATAGTTTTGTGTTTATTATTGGAAGTTCATGCATATATAATTGTTAATTTAAATTAAGTAATTAGAAAAAAAAGAAAATTACGTAGATGACGTAGTTGACCAATGAGCCGCTTTATGCATTTTTTTTTCTCTGACTAGGTAGTAGAATGAGTAAACCGCGGAGAAAGGTTGCTAAGTTGAAATAGAGCTCCTGATTAAGGAAAATATACTTTACAAAAGTAAAGTAAAGATTTTGTTTTTGTAGTGATTCAAGAGGGGAGATTTTGATTGCTAACATCCAGTAATTATTTTTGTTTCAAAGGATTTTGTTTTTTGAGTTTCGCGAGGGAATACTGGATTTGGTGAGTTATTCAGTTAAATGTTGTTAAACTGGGGTTATGCACAATTTTTTTTTACAGTTAAGTGTTTAAATCTTTATTGAAATTTATGTATATGTGTGTTTTGCACTGTTATTTGTTAAATTGATGATCGTTAATCGCACGTGGTTGCAGTTCACGTGGCCGCGGTATCTGATACACGTGAGCCTGTAGAAAATGTAACATATTAGGCAATTTATGCAAATATTATTGTTATATTCTGTGAAACAAAATGTTTATCATAATGTAAGATAATTTTGAGATGACACCTATTTGAAATTGTGTTATTGAAACACTGGCTTATTTTAATAGGTCAGGTTTTTTTCCATGGATTCGCTTTGGATGTTTTCTTTGATGGCGAGCCGACCGAATCGAATCTGAAAGGAGACCAAAGTTTCCAGAACTGGAAATTGACCTTTTCTCTTCAAAAGGAAAGGATTTCAGAAGACATTGTGGACAGTGAATTACTGCTACATTGTTGGATTTGAGATAAGTGATTGAGAAACGGAACTGATCTCAAAAGATTTGAACATGTTTGAACCTACTCCAGAAAGAGGATATATTTTGTACAGTAAATGTGGATTATATATCTGAAAATGACAGTTAATTCATTGTGTGAGTAACAGAAAATATACCACCAAGGATTCATTTGAGTACTCAAGAAACCAGTGTTATTTTCATTTCAATTTTATATTGGAATCTGTTTTACTTACGTTGTGATTTGTTTATTTTTTCTTTTATTTTGTTTTATTATTTTATTATTATGTTTTATATACTTAGGGGAATAATTTGATTAAAAGTATACTCCTATATTTCTGAGTTGCAGTTAGATTAAACAAACAGTGGAGCAAGATATTAAGAGCAATACATTTAATTGAATATAACGTGTACCCTGTGCTACACGTGGTCATAAGGCTGTGTACAGTGTCGTCATTCAGGTTAGTTACTGCATGATTTCGGAGTAGTTTCAGGGTCTGGTGCTCGTATGCATTGCCATCTTGGCGTTTGGCATTGTTAATGTTATTTTAATATTCATTATGAAATAATATTAAAATAAAATAATATTAACAGCCGTACAACATAAGTAATGATAAATCACTTTATTTTTTACAGATGTAGAATGTGATCTAAAATTACTTCTAAATACTGTTACAGTTGAAGATGTTTCTTTAAAGCTAGACTATTAACAAAGAATCAACAAAGCCGTTAACATTAAAAAAAATAATAGTTTCTTCACAGGAATTGTAAAATCTTACTGTAATGTGTTACCAAAAGATGAATTAAGAATAGTTACTATCAAATATTTCCAGCTTACCATCTTTCATATAGATAAATTTGAAGATTATTACTAAGAGATTTTTTTCTCTTCAAACTTAAATTTAGGATTGTGAGAATCTATAACATCTGAATTTGACAGGTCTATTCCCTCTGCATTACAGGTTTTTGGCAGTTGGTGCTACTTCTAAGAACAGCTGAAGGAAGACTGTGAGTTTATTTAACAATCCTGGGAACAGTTTCAAATGAATTAAAGGGATGTAAATCACAATGCCACTCAGCATGAAGAGGGTCACATAGAAGTACTCAATCTGAGGGTCATCAATGATGGGTGCCAGTACCAGGAAGACTGCGGCCAGCAACACCAGGATGGGAATAATTATAGGTACCTTGGAAGAGTATATAGAAAGACAATGGTTGTATATATATATATATATATATATATATATATATATATATATATATATATATATATATATATATATATATATATGATTGTGTTCATTTTGTTGCTTTAGGTTAGAAGATAATGAGTTGAATTGCCATCGGACTAACCCCACATCTGACAAACAAGACACACTCACACACACACACACACACACACACAGAAAGAGTACCGTAACTTTACAATTGTTTCATTAAAATTAACATATTGTGTCCTGGGGAACTTTTTTTTTTTTTTTACCTGGGTTGAGATTCATCTATAAGGAGGTTCTTTCCCTTCAGACTCTCCCTGGCTCCTTACACTTTTACAAAGTGCATGGATATGGATATGGATATGGATATGGATGTGGAATGGGAATTTGCATTTTAGATTAAAAAAGCTGAGACTTTAACCCTCACTCAGGCCTTTTAAAAGTCTCGCTATTTTATGTTGTTTGTTTTACTTGCTTATCTCATATATCCTCCTCATTCTTCTTTGATGTGGGTCTCTATTTACAACATGTTAGTCAACCTTGTGTTGTTTTAATTGTGCTTTATGAATAAATGAAACAAAGAAGCAAATATGTTTTCCTCTTTGTCCTGATCCAGAAATGTTCTTTTTGGTGCAGTCCTGGGCAACTGAGTATGGTCTTTATCTCTTTGTGAATAAATTGCTCATAAATTGCAAGGTAATTGTAAATGTTACTATGTTCTTTCTTTTTTACCTTTTGTTTTTTGCTTTTGTGTAGTTGTTTTGATTTAATCTGTATTTGTCTGTGTGTATAAATTTGTTTGTAAGGAGAGTGCCATTTTCTTTTAACTTTTTACTTGTTTATGTAACACATTTTCTTTTGTTTAGGTTATTTAAAGTTTCCATTGATAGTTAAGAATGTTTAATTTACATTTACATTTAGTCATTTTGCAATTTATTTATCATTTTGGATATAGTATGTTAATATTTTGGATACATCACATGTACATTGTTTTGGACTGTTTCCCTGGCACACCTGTGTGGTGTTTGTGACACTGAAGTCTCTCCTTTCTCACTGATTGTGTTTTGTGTGACTTTCACTTATTGGGCTTCGCTAACGTGTGGTGTGGCCTCTCTTCTTCATTTCCAGAGAGACTGCTAGACTGTCACTTATGCCATTTGTTATGTCATGCATGTTCCCATTTAAAAGGAAACTAACATTGCAAATTTCTAAATAAGAAATTACAGTTTTTTTTTTTAATTTTAAAATTTGTACTTCACACTGCATATTAAAACAATATAAATTATCATTTTCAAAATAAGCCCTTTACACAGTATTGCAGACAATCTCAATTTCTCACAACTTGATAATAGTTGCAAAATGTGAAAAAAATTATATTAATGGATGAGTAGACTGTGCATTCGGGGTAACTTATCTTAGGTGCATGATGTTCTTACCGTAATTGTTCGGGGAATTTCAGGTTTCTTAATTTTCAAGTACAGAAGACCTGATACTGTCATCCCGTAAAAGAACCATGCAGCAAAGCTAGAAAACAATGGTAGGGAACAATGTTAGAGAGAAAGAAAGATATATAGAGGTACAGTGAAAATAAACAACTTGATCAAAATTTGCCATTGTCATTGCTTTTATTTTTTACAGTTTCATAATTTTCCATTTGCTGCTGCTTTCAATCTTCATGCAGTGGGGGAGTGACGATGATGATAATATTCAGTGATTCTCAGCTGAGGGACAAAGGGACCCTCCCCTAATGGCCAGCCAGTGACTGTGACTTAGCGGCAGCTAAGAAAGAATATGAGGAGATTGAAAACTGGCTTTTTACAATTTGTTGTATTGTTTTACAACACAGTATAATTAAACATACATACTGAAGGTCAAAGACACATTATTAAGGACACTGATCTAACCACAGAGATGTAAACAGACTTTGCAAAGTCATTCCTGAAAACTGTTCAACAAGTTAAACATGTAAGCCATACTTGATATTCAAGTCTTTGCTGCTTCTTTCCATGGATAAAAGAAAAAAAAAAAAAAAACATACTAGAATGCTAAAATATCAATGAATATCTGATGTTGGTACAGCAGTCCTAAAGGTAAACGGTTTGAAGAGTGAAAGTTATCCAGATTTATCCGTGGAGCAGGTAAATGATCACACACGAAAAAAAAACCACCCATGAGCATGTTAATATCAGTATTATGTAGCCTATAACAGCATCACATCACTTGAACTGCTGTTTAAAGAATTTATCTTCCAGTATCTTGCAGTAAGTTTGGGGATCTCATTTTAGTCCATCTCCTATCCTCCTATCCTATCCTAAAATTAACTTTTTTAGGATTTTGCACCCAAGCAAAGTCTCTGAGAACCTGAAACATCGCACTTGTGGACACTCCAGGAAGGTTCTGGAAAATGCTTGTGCTGGCGACTGAATAAATCCTGATAGTTTCTCACCTATTTGTTGACATTAATTCATAATTCTTTTGCAGTTTACATGTGTCTTTTCTGTTTCACCTGTTTTTCTGACACTGCTGGCCTTATGAGCATTTCGCTGCCCAATGGTCATTCCTTAACTTTGCTAATTTTATTATTGCATTAGTATTGCATCCTTCTCATGGGCATTTAATAATTTTTAACTTTTAGTCCAAGTTCAATTTCTTTCTTGGCTCATTCTATCTGAAAATTAAATTTTATATAGCGCTTGTTATAGTATAGGCACTGCTGGGATTTCTTGGTGTTGAGTGACCAGGTGAAGTTATCCGCTAGATGAACACCAAAGAATTTGGTGCTCTTGGTGATCTCCACCCTGGATCCATCGATGGACATCGGAGAATGGTCATTCTGTGTTTTCTAGAAGCCAACAATCATCTCCTTGGTCTTGTTGACGTTCTGAGACAGATTGTTGGCTCTACACCATGTTGTAAACTGCTGCACCTGACGGTTGTGTCATCAGCAAACTTGATTATGTGGTTGGAGCTGTGCATCGCTGCACAGTCTTGAGTCAGCAAAGGGAACAGCAGTGGACTGAGCACACAGCCCTGAGGAGCTCCAGTGTTCAGTGTGGTGGTGCTGGAGATGCTGTTCCTGATCCGGACTGACTGAGGTCTGACTGTCATAAAATTCAGGATCCAGTTACAGAGAGAAGTTCAGGTCCAGCAGGCTCAACTTCTCTATAAGCTGCTCAGGGACAATGGTGTTGAATGTTGAACTGAAGTCAATGAACAGCATTCAAACATAATTTCCTTTAGAGTCCAGGTGTGAAAGGTTGAGATCATCCGTAGAGCGGTTTGGACAATGTGCAAACTGTAATGAGTCCAGTGAGGGTGGTAGCTGTGACTTCATGTGCCTCATGTCAAGTCTCTCAAAGCATTTCATCACAATTGGTGTGAGTGCAATGAGACGATGGTCATTGAGGCAGAAAACCGCAGACTTCTTAGACTCAGAGAAGTCCTTACACCATTCCGTGTTAATATAAACACACATGCCACCACCGAGAGTCTTAACGCACAGTGCAGCATTTCTGTCAGCACGAAATATGGTTAGCCTGGTTAGCTGAATGGCAGCATACAAAAAGTATCAAATGTTCTTAAACCAAACAAAACAATGTGCAGGTTATTCTTGCAATATAACCCAAATTTTCAATAAACATAATACAGGGTGTGTATGTGGACTACAGCAAAGGTTCTAAGACAAAGAACTTTTTTTTTTTTTTTTTTTTTTTTTACTTCACAACATAATCTTTAAACTTTGCAGGCAATTTCACAGGCCTGCGACCTAGCGGTCTAGGGTTTAGCATACCCTGCAGAGTCACATCTTGAGGCTGGTCCATGTTTGAAGATACATTGTCCATGTCATCAGACTGTGTGAGATTAATCTCTCCAGTGTTCCGAGATAAGTTCAGTGGGGACTGCCCCAAAAGCAAAGACCTAGCTGGACTCTGACTAGGAACCTCACCAGTAAAGACAACAGAAGGCAAGTTCTCCTGGGCAGCAAGTGTAGAAGAATTGGAAGTACTAGGGGGTGCTTCCCTTTTAACAGGCTGTAATATGGGAGATGATGCGTCTGTTTGTCCAAGCGGATAGGTGGAAGACAGGTAAGGTTTAAGACGATTATGATGTACCACTTGCGCTGTCTTTGCAAGCATTCCTTTTGGCTTAATAGCATACAGCACAGAATGATCATCATTTGTCTGAACATTTCCTGTTATAATGTAGGGTCCTTTCCAACGTGGGGCCAGTTTACATCGGGAATGAGCAGGATCATTTAACCAAACCAAGTCTCCAACATTGTATGTGGTATACTTCGCCTTTTTGTCATATTGTGCTTTTTGCTGCTCATGAGCATGTTCCTGATTCTCCTGACGGAACTTGAAAGCGAACTGCAATTTCCTGTAGACAGACGTAGCATACTCTGCTGGGGTGCCGGCAGAGGCACTAGAAGCTTCAGTAGGACAAGGAAAGAGTAAATGCACCGGAAGTCTAGCTTCACGTCCATGAACAAGGAAGAAAGGGGTGTATCCAGTGCTGCTGTGTACACTAGTATTATAAGAGAACTGTACTGCCCTTAACATGGTATTCCATGGCTCTGTTTGCTGGTACAGACATTTGCTCAGCTGGTCTTTTAGGGTGCGATTGAACCTTTCGATTAAACCATCTCCCTCAGGATGATAAGGAGAAGTTCTGGTTTTGGTGACACCCAACTTGGAACACAACTCCTTGATTAAGTCTGCCTCAAACTGACGGCCTTGATCTGTATGAAGATATTCAGGAACACCATGCTCCGTGACATACTGTTCAAAAATACATTGTGCAACCGTTACAGCTCTTTGGTCTTTCATAGGGTACAAATTCACATACTTTGTGAAATAGTCTTGGAGGACAAGGACATATTTATGGCCTGATGGTGACACAGGAAGCTTGGTAATGTCAGCTGCCACTTTTTCAAAAGGATGAGCGGCATGGATAGTCTGAAGGGGAGCTACACGATGTGGGACTGGCATAGATCTTGACTGACATGGGACACACTGCTGGCAGTAGTTCTCTATGTCTCTAGCCATGTATGGCCAGTAGAAGTGCTCTCTAGCTCTTGCAAGTGTCTTTTTATGTCCAAGGTGACCTACAGTGGAATGGCCATGTAAAAACTGTAACACCTGAGCAACAGCTTTGCTGTGAATGACTACATGAAGAGTAGGTGGCTCTTTTGGTTTGTTACAGGCAAAACGGTAGATTTTCCCATCCTGCAAATGCAGTCTATCAAACTGTCGCCAGTATACTTTGAGCTCTGACGAACCTTTCTTTAGTGCCCAAGCTGGAGGTCTCCTTCCTTCCGTCAACCACTCATTCACTGTCCTCAGTGTGACATCATCTTTTTGACACTGTTACAAAGGGGCACAATTACAAAGGGGCACCCTTGCAAATAGTGCGAAAAATGTCTAACAGACCAAACAATAGCCCACCATTCTCTGTCAAAAGTGGACCAGTTGCGCTCTGTTGCACTTAGCACATGACTGGCATAGGCTACTACCTTCTCAACACCCTGTTGTTGTTGTGCAAGAACGGAGCCAAGGGCATGGTGAGATGCATCCGTATACAGAATAAAAGACTTGCTAAAGTCAGGGTAGGTGAGAATAGGTGGAGAAGATAGAGCATGTCTGAAATGCTGAAAAGTGTCCTCACATTGTTCACTCCATGCAAATTTGGCATGTTTCTTTGTCAGATTATGTAAGGGGGCTGCCTTTTCCGCAAAGTCTTTGATAAAACGCCGGTAGTAGGAACAGAGGCCTATGAAAGCTCTAACCTCTGTAGGTGTAGTCGACGAGGCCAGGTCAGTACTTTCTCAGTCACTTTGGGATCTGGTTGGATGCCATCCTTCAAACAACATGTCCTAGAAAAGTACAGACTGCTTGAAAAACTGACACTTTTGAGGATGGAGTTTGAGGTCACCTTGCCGTAACCTACCAAACACTTCAGAGAGATCATGAATGTGGTCTGTAAAGGTCTTACTAAAGACTATTATGTCATCAAGATATACTAGAGTATTGGACCAATGGAGACCACGGAGAACAAGCTCCATCAGTCGCTGAAATGTTGGGGGGGCATTAGTAAGGCCCATGGGCATGACCTTAAAATGATAGAGGGAATCATCTGTAGTAAAGGCAGTTTTCTCCTTGCTAGAATCGTCCATCTGAATCTGCCAGTAGCCACTGGACAAATCTAGAGTGCTAAACAAGGTGGCCCCAGAAAGGGCATCTAAACTGTCGTCCACACGTGGAAGTGGGTGTGCATCTTTGATAGTAACTGAATTTAAACGTCTGTAATCGATGCAAAATCTGTAAGAGCCATCCTTCTTACGGACCAGTATCACTGGGGATGCCCATGGGCTATGACTAGATTCAATTAAGTCAGCATCAAGAAGTTTCTGCACTTGGTTGTCAATTTCCTTTCGAAGGACAGGGGATGTACGGTATGCTCTTTGACGCACAGGGGACGTAGAGGATGTCTGTATGCTATGCTTAATCAAATCAGACCTTCCTAGGTCGGTAGAGGTGGTGCTAAAGACATCACAGTTCTCTTGTAGGAGGGAGTTAACTACTTCTACCTCACTGGAAGTAAGTGTGTCAGTACCCATGTGAACATCAGGTATTTGGCATGAAGGGCTTGGAAGGCTAACCTGAGCCACAAGACTATCTACAGGCCTATAGAAATCAGAAGGCACATTACGTACAGTGTAAAATTGACCTAACTGGGTTTCTTTGGGCAGCTCAATGTCTTGGTGTGTAGGATTAAGTAGATGAACTACTGTGAGCCCATTTTCAACATTAGAGAAGCTACGAGCAACAGCCAAGTCTTTGTCAAATGTCAAATTCGGTTCTAGAATACCCTGAAAACCATGAAGCTGCGTTCTTGATTCTGAGGAACATGCTACTGAGGCAGGAACAACAATCTCTGTCAGGGGAGGGACTGAGACTTGTGAGAGCAAGAACACATTACAGCAAAATGGCAATGCATGTGAGGAACTGAGAAGGGAAATTTTCTCATCATTAAACATAAAAGCCCCACAGGCTGTGTCAACTGAGGCACCATATGTTTTGAAAAAGTCCCACCCAAGAAGAACATCCTGTCTAGAGTCTCTTACAACAAACATGTTCATACTGAATGTGTGTGACCCAAGACGTGACAGGTAATGAGCCTAAAATGTCTAATTGTTGTCCTGTCAGTGTGTGCCACCTGGAAACTTTTCAGTAAGGGTCGATGTTTCAAGGCAGGGATACGCTGGCGTAAAGACTCACTAATGAGTGACAAACCAGCACCAGTGTCAAGGAAAACACTGACTTCTTGATCATCAATGAGTCCTTTTATGTATGGTGTCCAGATCGCAGAGTCCGAAGATCCCACTTTGTTGTCACTATGGGCCGCTGACAGTTGAACTGAAGATTGGCCCTCATCTCCAGCTACCATTCGTTTCCCGACCTCTGATGTTCGGAGAAATGTACATGGCGTGAATGTGGTCGTTGTGGACTTGGAGAGCGGTGTCTGTAGTACTGCTCACCCCTCTGTCGATCTCGGTCCCCACCTGGGCTGCTGTCATCCTTCGAATGACGCCAGTAGCTGGATTGAGAAGTCACTGAGTCGTTGTATGCAGCAGATCTCCTCTGAGGGCTAAAGCGAACATCTCGACTGTCATAGTGTAAAGGTTTGTCATAGCCTCGCTGCTGCTGATAACTCGGCCTAGGGCTCCTCGTGGTCTGTGATAGCTGTCAGTGGAACGTACAGGAGACCTTCCCTGCAGTAGGGCTCATCAGATGCAGTGAAATGATAGCGAGAAGGTGACAAATATCGATCATCTTTTGCTCTCTCAGGAACAGGGATCGCTGACGATAGGCGAAGCGACGGTCAGGAGATAAGACTGAACTGGTATAAGGAGACTTGGGTTGTGTCAGCATAGTAACAACCGACTGAAGTTTGTCTACTTTCAGATGGAGTTCGCTGAGCTGAGCTGCAAGCATATTGGCAGATTCTGTTGTGAGGCTGTGCACTGCGGCAGGCTGAGGTGAAGCAGGTGCTGGCAGAGAAAAAGTCTCAGTGGCTGCGGAACGTGCCCTCTCACACCGACCAGCTACTTTAATGACTTCTTCCAGTGTAGTAACACCAAACTCATACAACTTAGTTTGCAATGCAGGTTCAAGTCCAGCTATAAATCTCCGCAAAATTTCACCTTTAATGGCCGATGCTCCATAATCTGGAAAAGCTTGGTGAACAAGGCGGGTCAATTCAGCAGCATATACTTCCAATGGCTCGTTACTCAGACGCGGTCTGGCATGCAAGTAAGTTTGAAATGTTCTTAGTAGCTGTTTTTGATCAAAAACTGCAGCCAATTTGCTACACGTTGCGTCATAATCAGCTTTTGTGTCATCTGCCAAACTATCCCAGTAACTGAATGCAGCACCTGCCAATCTTGAAGGAAGGACTTTGGCAAGCTGAGGTTTGTCCATACCTGAGGTCTCACAGCATACTTGAAAACGACGAGCCCATTGAGAAAAACTTTCGTTGCCATCCCCAGTGAAGTCTGGGGGTAAAACAGCTCTGAAGTGCACGTGTGTGTTTGTTCCATTGTCCTCCGCCATTTTTCAAAAGAGTGAAGTCAATGAAGTGTTTTATCAGTTCAATCCCGCAAAGTCTCTTATTGATGAAAATGATCTGCAGGACAGATTTAGTATGGTGAAGGTCGATGAAGAAGTTATTTTTCTTTTTCTTTTTTTTTTTTTTTTTGTTTAAGTCTTATTTGCAATACCGTGTCCTTGGATTCTGAGTCTATGTGCAGTTACCGAAGTCCGCCACAGGAGGGAGTAACGCGCACACGTGTGAGAAAAGTGAGCGCTGTTCAATCCTGGCAAAAAGCCAACTTCTAATAATCCAGTCGCAAAACGTCTTCTTGCACTTTTTCTCAGAAAAGAAACGAAATAACGAAATAACTTAACATGAAATGAAAACTCACACGATGGTGAAAACAAAAAAAAACTCTAAAATTACAAATAGTCTGTCGGAATACAGTCCACGAATTTGTAATGGTATGGAAAGCAAAACACGGTTCAGTCTAAATTAATCCACCAGTACAACTGATCCAGTATACGACGAAAGGCCAGTGATAATCATATAGTTTACGCTTTGTCACCATACCAGTCCAACAGCAACTTCTCCAAAGATGCCGGAGGTAACCACCGCTGCCACCAATAAATATGTAAGGCGTGAGGTTTCTGCTGGTGTAAATAAAGACGAAGGACTTGAAAATACCCACGACTAGTAATTTTTATTGAGCCAGCTTTGGGAGGACAACCACACTCGTCTCCGAGCCCGCTAAAAATCTCCCCTCTCCCGCGTTTCCCTTTTACCTCACCAGCCCCTCCTTCTCAGAGGACGCAACACCAAAATAAAAGTCCTTAACAGAAACATGCAAAAATAGAACACAATGAATATTAAACAAACAACCCCACATAAAGAACACATCAAAAAAATTGCTTCTTATCACATTGTTAGATGAAACATGATTTTCTATGATTTAATGTTGACATTAAGTGACTGCATGATGCAAATTTCCAGAGCAGATGTGTGTGCATATCTTCAAAGATTGCTTGTTCTCTTATATTTTGGACTCAGTTCCCGCTTATCGTGCACCAAGGCCGTTTTCTCGAAAGTTTTGGGAAGACAATCTTAATTTCAGAACTCAACCTTGGACGAATCACGTTATGATGATGCGATGCTCCACTTTGTAACATGGTGTGTTTTCTTATCTTTTCACAATAAAAAGGAGGTTTTCTGGTGGGGATTTCAGATGCAAACCAAGGCAGACTGGTTTTGCTCTCGCTTGCAACTGAAGATGCCACTTGCGAGCTCTTACATTGAACAAATTGTTGTGTCTATATTTTACCAAGAGTGACTTTGGCGGTAAAGAACCTTAAAGGGGCATCCAGACCCAACACACATGTGTCTGTTTGTCTTTGTCTTTGTACGTGACTACATGACTGCGTGAAATCTCCATCTTCAAGCTTATTCAAACTTCTAACTACTATATACTAAACACATTCAAACTTTTAAAGCTGGGCTACTTTCTTCTTTCTTGTCAGGCTTTCTGAAGCCAGCAGCAAAGTTTGTATTCATATAATTTTTCAGTTAAATTTACTTAGACTGTTTAAGCACTATATTAATGGTACATGTTAAAAGTGCATGCAAAAGTCACTATACCTGAAGTAGTTCACTATGGCCTGGAAGTCTCCCGGAATAAGAACAATGAGAGCAATGATTGTGTTGAAAATGAGGGCAGGAGAGGGAGTAAGCCTGTGCATATGAGCCATCGCCAGGATGTCTGGCTAAAAGACATGAAACATATATGTACTTTTTATTGCATTAAAATACTAATAAATATATGCAGTCAAATATATTGGCACCCTTAGTAAATATGATCAAAGAAGGCTGTGAAAATTTATCTGTATTGTTAATCTTTTTGATCTTTTGTTTAAAAAAATGTATAAGAATTTTAAATTATGAAATAAATTATGGGGGAATGTTATTGTGAAATAAATGTTCTTCTCTAATACACACTGGCCACAAATAATATTTTATTTTATTCAGTACTTTTGAAACCTTTGTTTGTCAGTTTACCAGTTAAAATTTTTCTCCTGTAATGTCTGATGAGGTTAGAAAACACGATACAGAAGATCAGAGACCATCCAGAATCACTGCAGACCCTTTAGATGTCCAGTTCTCTTCAGTTATCCCCACTCATTTTCTATGGGTTCAGGTCAGAGAACTGGAATGATCATAGCAGAAACTTGGTTTTGTGCTCAGTGACCCATTTTGTGTTGTTTTTGAGGTTTGTGCTTAGATTATTGTATGGTTGGAAGATCCAAACATGGCGCATTATAAAGTTTCAGTAACACTTTCTATGAAGTTATAATGGTATTTTCAAGGTATTATAATGAGTGCATAATGCATTATAATTTAATTTTATAAAACCTTTTAATGTATTATAAAATCTCATGAATAATCATAAATTATACATTATGGTTAATAAATACATTATGACTGTCACATGTACAGTATATTCCTGTTTAGTTCCTGTTTGCCTTTATTTGGTCTTCTTGCATATATCAATAGCCATAGTAGCTGGACCAAGGGCTAATGTTTAGTTCCTTCATATTTGTATTTAATACTAGAACCACCACATGACAAATTTTACCCATTGCTGTAATTCAAATGTAAATAACAAATTTTCAATAAAACTCTCAACTTTCCCAGTCATTGACTACCACGTTGGTCAAATTTACCCGCTATAGAGTGCATGTAGCTTGGCTGTTTAATTTTCTTGCCACTTATGTTTCATTGCTAGACAACTCCTTTTACTCAGTTAACTAGCGTTTATCAGTTTAATAAATAAAGGCAAAGTTAGTAAATTATGTGAAATATATCATTTAGTCAATTTAATAAATAAGATTTATTCAGCTTAATGTACGTTGATAAAATTTACCCGGATAGCCCTTTTAGGTGTATTGTTTTAGGTTATAGTGTTAAAGAGTATTCAATGCTTGGTTTCTTTGTTCGGTCTGAAAACATGTTTAGAAGTTGCATTTCCTTGGTCTTTATTTATGGATTTATTAAAAGACTTTGTTTAATTTACAATCAGGTTCCTTCGTCCTCCTTCGCTCAAGCAACCCATGGCAATAATATTGTTATTGCCAATTTGTTATAACTTTTAACAGTATGATTATATAAAACACAGTATGAACACCATATCACATCTTCCTCATTTATAATGGACTATTTCATATCTTTGTTTAAGATCTACACATTAACTTACAACATCTTGTGAGTGATGAGTGCTATTTGATGCTTCCCGTGAAGCTCATATTGAGGATATGTAAGCTAGCTAATACTTTAAACTAAAATAAATACAGAAAATATTAGTAGAACATTCACACACTTGCAAAGTATCCTCAGTATGTCTGTTGAGGAACCATAAAAATAAATTGTTAGCATATATTTAGCAAACACAGTACTAATACTCTATTAAATGTACTTGCTTATCAACGGCTGTCTAAAGGGTATAAGATATAAAACTATGAGAAATATCCATTGTAACTTAAGTGTAAATTGTGCTCATTGTGTGTCATAATTTATTTACTATTAAATTCATACATCTGTATCATTGGCTATGAATACCCTTATAATTAAATAAATACAGGCTTCATAGAAAGCATTACCAAAATTTTTAACAGAGTCAGTCAATTATTCTTATTTGATAGAACCCACAATGCCATGTATCTAGACAAGATGTCTCAGACCTCCAGCAGAAGTATAGCAGTATAATCATTTTTGGCTCATATTATCTTTATTAAAAACAAAAAAGCATTCAAAAGCAGGATCAGAATATCAACTTGCATAATATTTTTGTACAAACTGTACTGTACAACTTAGTAAATGTTTTTTTATTCTTCTTTATATTGACAAATTTTGCAATATACTCAAATTAATGATTTGAAACATTGTTTTCAGTTATTTTCCAAAGTAAATTTCTTACCATGTGTCCCTCTCTTGCTGCTACATAACACACTCGTCCTCCACTGAAAAATGATCCATTTAGAGAACCAAAGGCTGAGAGTGCTGCAGCAACAGACATCACCCAGCCCCATCCTCCTAATACTTTATTCCTTTTACAGAAACACAATAAAATAGCTTACACATCATAAAACAAAAAATCCCAGTCCCAACAATAATATTGAGATAAAGTAAAATAAACAGCATTTTTATGCATTTTAGCACATAACAATCACACACAACGCTATTATATAAAAATGTTTTTTTTTGTACAGCACTCAAAATTCTTACCCCCAAGTGACAGCCACTGCACTGGATGATATCATCTCTGTGGGTGTCATGACAACAAGATAACTGACATTGACTAGTATATACAGAATCATTACCATGGGAATAGCTATCATCAGTGCCCTTGGCAGGTTCACCTGAAAGACAAAAATAATTTTATTAATGAAAGGATTACAGTGATAAACCATAGTTTTGACATTTATCACATTAATTATACAATGACATCAACTTTATGCATGTCCACACTGCCCATAGTAAATACATTGCAGAATCTCACCTCTGGCCTTTTCACCTCCTCAGTAACATTGTTTAAGTTGTACCACCCAGCATATGACCACAGGCATTGATACAATGCCATTCCAACAGTACTGATGCCAAGCTTTGTGTCTGCAAAGGCACTTTCTAGATTGTGGAGGCTACCACAATTTCCCTGAAGAAGTGTTATTATTCCTCCAGTAACTATTATCATTAGACCTACAAATTTTGCCACCATAAATACCACCTGAATAGCCATGGTAAAACGTATATTTAGCACATTGGCAGTTGCAATCACTAACACACATGCCGCAGCAGTACATTTTAACACTAGTATGGGAGGTGTACAGTCTGGGTAAAATGGTGCCAACGCATATTTAGCAAAGCTCAGGGAACCAGCTATCATCCCTAATGGCCTTATAACAAACATGGTTGTAAAGGCAACAAGGAATGCAGGACAAGGTCCATAAATTCGAAGAATATAGCTATAGTGACCCCCTGATTCTTTTATAATGCTTCCAATCTCAGCATATGACAAAGCAGTACACATGCATACTATACCACACACTGCCCAGATGATCAAGCTTGCCCCTGAACTCCCAACGTACACCAGTACAAACTGTGGAGACATGAAAATTCCTGAACCAATCATGGTGCCTGCAACCAAAGATACAGCACTGGTGAGCCCCAGCTCCTTTCTTAGGGTCAATTTTTCTTTTCCTGCCGTTTTCATTTTCTGAAATGTAAAAGGACAACTGCCGTGCCTCAGAAAAACAGTTTCAAGAATGAAAAAAGTGAAATGCTTCAAGAAGTTCAAAGTTCTTGTTCAATATTAACTACACTGGCAGGTAACTGGATTTACAAGTAGACTTTTTCTTTATATGTGTAGCATGACAAATAACTTTGAAACTTTTTAAAAACCACAATGAAATAAATCATTAAGCTACCTAAGGTTGTAATCATTCCTGCAGGTTTCTGGATAGGGTGGAAGCATGTTGATGAATTTATTTTACAATAATAATAATGTCTTCTTAAATAGTAATAAAGTGTTAGTTACATAATTTTAGAAGTACATTTTATGAAGCAAAGCAAGAACAAAGAGAAGACCACACACTGGTGTATATATCTAAATTAAAATCCTAAAAAAAATTATAGTTTTTGTCCTGCTTGCCTGTTTATATGTATTTTGCCCATTGAGAAGATTAAATCTGTTTAAGTTTACTTTGCGTTTTGAGTGCTCCTTCCCACGAAACCACGAACGTGACAGTACGTTCGGACCAAAACAGTAAAGCGGCGTATTTCCCTTTTTGTTTTTTGTCATGGATTCCCCGTATGACGACCCGAACTTCCTCGCTCTCTCGAGGGCTATACGAATGACTTCCTCGCCCTCGCGAACCACTCGCCCTACCCGGACAGCTTCCTCTGCTCAATCCACTTCCGGGGACTAAACACCACCACACGAGTGAAGCTGTGTGGGGACGGCCCTCGAGAGAGCGTCGCCGCGTACATTTACATTTACATTTAGTCATTTTGCAGACGCTTTTTTTTCCAAAGCGACTTACAATTGAGAGTACAACAGCGATTCATTTTTTTGAGAGACAAACAGACAGAGTAAGTGCTTATAACACCCAGTCACAGGGAGTGTTCAAATTAGTACATGCCAGAAGGGAAGGAATAAACAAGGGGGATGAGAAGAGAGACAGAGACAGTGAGAGTATTTTTTTTATTTTTATTTTTTTTTTATGATGAGGTCAGGTATTGCTGAAAGATGTGAGTTTTCAGCAGTTTCTTAAAGATTGACAGAGATCCAGCATTCCGGATATTCCGTACATCGAGTGGGTGTAATTCGCCGATGACTGTTCAGCCAATGGACAACGACACCAGCCCCACTCAGGATCCAGAGCCCGGCCCATCATCTCCCCGCGTCGCTGAGCCAAAGCCTGTGCCCACCGATGGCGCAGTCGTGGAGTCTGGCACGCACCTGCAACAGACCAGGTGCGTGAGCCGGCAACAGCGTTCGCCACGGTGGAGACAGCCGTCAGCTCTGCCCACTGCACATCGGCTGAGGATGAGCTGATCATCCACCTGGGGCTGCTGGATCTACAAAAGGAGCTTGATGATGTCGACCTGGACTTAGACTGGGCACCTCCCCTGTATCCAGAGTTCCTTTTCCCGTTCAGCCGTCCTGTTAGCCCGCTGGTTCGACCCAGCCGTCCTGTTAGCCTGCTGGCCTGAATGCCTGCCTCAAGAGGGCACCCTAGAGACTGTTCCCCAAGAGCTCCGTCCAGTGCCCGCACCACGTGCGTTACGTCCAGTGCCCTCGCCACGTGCGCTCCGTCCAGTGCCCGCGCCACATGCACTCCGTCCAGTGATCGCGCCACGTGTGCTCCCTCCAGTGCCCGCACCTCGAGTGCTCCCTCTCCAGTGCCACCTCAAGCTACAATTTATAACAATATTCACAGTACTTCTCAAAGGGCAGGCTTTAAGTATAACTTGTTTGTAGATATGGTACTGAATACAACATTATCCAGGGAAACACATGCTAGTGATAAATCCCTCTGACATAGCTGCATTTAAAACTGAATCGGAAATTAAGTGCTGGGTGTCCGACCAGAACTGGCCCCAACTAAGCCTTGTTTCCCCCAAGTTTTTTTTTCTCTATTCTGTATGGATGGGGTTTTGGTTCCTTGCCGCTTGTTGCCTCTGGCTTGCTTAGTTGGGGCACTTACTTACTAGTGATTACGTCGATTTAATTATAGGGACTGTCTCTGCATTTAATAACAAATTATTCAATCTCATCATTATAACATCCCTATCATTGTGTTCTCCTATTTGATACTGTTCAGTGCTTTGATACAATCAGTATTGTTAAAAGCACTATATAAATAAAAGTGATTGATTGATTGATTGATTGATTGATTGATTGATTGATTGATTGAAAGAAGGAACAGAGACATTACCCCGACCAATGTCATGGGGTCTCACTCGGGAGCCCCAGTCACCTCTTAAGAAGTGATTGAGCTTAAGAGGTTTAACTCTCTGGAGGTGATTTTGGGGGCCTTGAGATGTTTTGACATGCCCTGACATTTATGCATATTTCAGCTACACAATATTGGTCATCATGTAATTGTTTTGTACTCTGCACAAACTTTTCTACAATAATATGTGAAAAATATGGATGTACATGTCTGCATTTTTTAGAAAAAAAAGTTGTTTTTAATATATTGATTTAAATATATTGATTTAATTTTTAAAGACATGTTTTGTGATTGTCACGATCACCTGCTGGAGTGCCCATGAACTTTAGAGGGCACTCCACCTTGGACTCTTGCCACATGTTTTGGACTCCATTTCCCATGTGTCCCCTGCCCCTCATGTCATACCCCCTGTGTTGTTTTCTGATTGGTTCCTAATTTGCATGTGTCATGTTCTGATAGGTTCCCTGGTTTCACTTGCCCACTCTTTGATGCTGATTATTGTTTAAGCCTTTTCTTTGTTTATAGTTTCAATGTTTTCTTAGTTTCTCTGCATTTTTGATCTTGGACTGTTTCCTAGTTTTTGGATTGCTTGCCGCCTTTCCTGACATAAGCAAAAGCCTGTATGTGGGGTAGTGACAATTCCCATAAATATTCAGTGATTCTCACCTGATGGACAAAGGGCCCTTCCACTAAAAGTAGCGAGCCAGACCCGTTATCCAGGTTGGTAGGGAGGGTGTGGGCATCGTCTTCGATTAGCTTGGATCTCCTGATTCCTGAGCACTGCCCCACACCCTCTCACTATGACGGATCCACTCATCTACAGCTGGTGCAATGGAGAGTTTTCCAGACCACGGGAACATGACAGGTTGATATCCTAGGACACACTGGAAGGGGGTTAATCCTGTAGATGTGTTTGTGAGGGAATTCTGAGCGTATTTTGTCCAGGGCAAGAATTCGGATCAGCAATGTTGTTAACGATCCTAGGTAGCAATCTATTTCCTGGTTTAGCCATTCCACCTGTGTTATCTTGGGGATGATAACCAGATGTTAACAGAAAGCTCTCCATACCTATGACATGAATTGTGGACCTCTGTCACTGATGATATCCTCCAGAATCCCATAAGTCCGGAACACGTGTTCAAATAATGCAAATGCTGTCTCCATGGCAGTAGGAAGACCCTTCATTGGTATGAGTTGGCAAGCTTTAGAGATTCTATCAATAATGATAAGGATGTTGAAATTGTTCGAGGCAGGGAGATCTGTAATGAAATCAATGGGGAGGTTTGACCAGGGGCACTGAGGAAGCGGTAGTGGTTTCAGTAAGCCAGATGGTAATTCTTTGGGGGTCTTAGACTGTGCACACACTTGACAAGAATTGTCATAGGCTGTAAAATCATGGCACATAGATGACCACCAAAATTAATTTTGAACTAGGTGGAGAGTCCTTGAAATACCTGGATGTCCAGCAGCAAGGGAAGTATGGACCCATTGCATGATACATTGATGACGGTTCTCTGGTACATAGTGCTTTCCTGATGGGCACTGTGCAGGGGCTGGTTCTGCCTGTTGTTCCCGTTGAATCTCCATTGTTGAGGCCTCTGAAGTCTATACAAGGATGAAGACCTCCATCCTTCTTGCTGACAAAGAAAAAAAAAACAGCCACAGCATGTGAGGTAGATGGTTTAATAAAACCATAACTAAGAGCCTCAATGTATTCCTCCATAGCTTGACTCTCATTAAGGGACAGTGGATAAACCTTACGCTTTGGAGGCATGACATTGGGAAGGAGGTCAATCGCACACACCCAGGGTCTATGAGGGGGTAATTGGGTAGCCTTAACCTTACTGAAAACCTCTTGGAGTTAACAATAACATGAGTGGATTTTTACGTCCTTCTGAGTCTCTGAGGTCTCAATACTAGAGATACAACATGTAACAGGCTTAGCAGAAAAACAATGATTGATGCATGATGGGGACCATTTAAGGAGCTCACCCTTGGCCCAAGAGAAGTGTGGATCATGTGCTGACAGCCATGGATGTCCCAGAATTATCTCATACTTGGAATGAATCCACAAAGTAGAATGTGATGTCTTCCCGATGGAACATGCCCACTTGTAATGTAAGAGTCTGTGTTTGATGTGTTATTCCAGATCCCATGAGATTGTCATTGATGGTCTTGATTTTGATAGGAGATTCACAATAACGAGTGGGGATGTGGTATTTCATAATGACTTGGTGATGTTTAAGGCAGCCCCGGAGTCGATCATCGTTATCAGAATGAGATGCAGTGGATCAGTTCTTAACACTTACAGCCAGTATATAAGCCTTATTGCATAACAAATAGAGGTAATCAATATTTATCAGGGGCATGGCAGCCATCTTGTGAGGACACTCTACATTTCTGTGATTCATATTGCCACAGTAGAAACATAGTTGAAGATGCCTGCGATGTTCTTGTTCTTCCATAGATAAACCTTGACTATTAACTTGCATTGGTTCATGGTAATCACACGGTTCAGTAGGTACATGGGTTTTAACTTGACTTGGTATATTTTAGCTTGACACTAGAGAGTATCCATATCGCCAGATTCACAAACTCAATAAATGATGCGTCTTCTCCTTTGCAGGCCAGTTCTGTTTGCAAATCGGGGGTAAGACTGCATTGAAACATTACCTTCAGAGCTACATCATTCCATCCGCTCTGTGCAGTGAGGGTTCTGAATTCAATGGCGAACTCTGCCGCTGTGTGTTTCCCCTGCATGATGTAATTGAGTTGGCTCGAAATATCCTTGCCCCAGCAGAATAATCAAATATCTCCCTGAGCTGTTGAAGAAAATAATCAAAAGACAATTTGAATGTGGGTTAGACTCCCAAACTGCAGTAGCCCAGTCAATCGCTCTGCCAGACAGTAATGTCATTACAATAGCACATTTCCTCTCTTCACAATCAAACTTCTCTTGTTTGAAATTGAGGTATAGTCGTACTTGACGAACAAAACCTTCGCAATGCTCGGCAGAACCATCATGTTAGGGAGGGCCAAGCTTACCATTGTTGGTGTGGGAGGAGGCATGGCCCAGATGTAATGCATGAGGTGTTCCTTTACTGACTGTAGTTTGGTCAGTTGTTCCTGTTATCCCTTGAGCATCTCCTCTTGGTATGTGAGCACCTTTTGGATCTGAGAGACTTCCACTGGATTCGGGTTAGGCAAAAGTATTCTTTAATGAGGATGCTGATGATAGCTGCGAATCTATATGTGGAAGTTTATTGGGACAATTTACGTCTCAAGTATGGAAGGCCTTCTGTAAACAACTGGACAAGCCTTAATTTTAAGCCTTAAATCAGGATATCACCCACCAAATGTTTAACGTTGCAAGGTACCTGCGGAGTTATTTTAGCAGAGAGCAGCGTCGCTGGTCAGAATATCTGTCATGGGCCGAATATGCTCAGAATTCTTTGACCCATTTCTTTACTGGACTTACCCCCTTCCAGTACGTCCTGGGGTTCCAACCTCCCATGTTCCCATCGTTGGGAGAACCCTCATCGGTTCCTGCAGTGGATAACTGGATACAGCGTAGTGAGAGGGTATGGGACAGCACTCATGTTCGTTTCCAGCAGGCTGTATGAAACCAGGAAATCCAAGCCAACAGATGTCGGCGTCCACACCCTCCCTACCATCCAGGACAACAGGTCTGGCTCTCCACTAGAGACATCAAGCTGCAGCTACCAAGCAGGAAGGTTAAAAGTTTAACCAAGGTTAAAAGTAAAACAGGTTAAATCCGGTCATTTATCACTTTGCATTGTCTGGCATGAGTATTACATTAATTTATAAAAAAAGAAAGCAGTAAACGGGCAAGACTTGAGACATATTGAATTAGAAAATAGAGAAAATGAAGTAACCTATTCAGTGATTGCTCTTATTAACATGACACATACATATGAATACACTAATTGACAAATCATTATGTCATATACATTTCTCCTTTTTGCTCTTTTATGTACTTTTTAAGTGTTTAAGCTCATTTAATAATGTCTTATGATGGCTTTCTTGATTATTAATTGAATTATTTCATTATTAATACATATTATTTGGCAGAATATGGCATATTGATTCATCTGGCTTAGTGCACAGTTTGCAAAGTTATAAAGATCACTACTGAAATAGATGAAAAAAATGTAAGAGCTCTCAAGTCTTTAGAGCAAAAGAAAATTCTGACCACAATTTTATTAATTAGTTAGTTTATTTGTCCCCATAGGGAAAGTGTACTTGCAGCATTTTTTAAAATCTGTTTTAAGATGGTTTCTGTGCAACATTTTATAAATTGCATTTTCTTTAAAAAAATGACTAATTTCAAGTTAGTTCATCACTGTAAAATCCTACAGAAGCACTGTCAGGTGGTACTAACTTGACTGGCATAACATCCCCACCTGTATCCAAGAAAATACCAGATTGACAAAAAGAGAAATGCATTTAGAAATCTGGATGACATGGTTCTGAGAGATACGTAGAGGTAGATTAAAATACAAATAGATAAAAGGAACCAAAAAAACAAAAACAAACAAACAAATATATATATATATATATATATATATATATATATATATATATATATATATATATATATATGCATTTAGATACAACCATGATCAAATTATAGAAGTATATATATGTATATACATACAACAAAAATACATATCTTGACCCCAAAGACTAAGTTAATTACTGGCCGATCTTGAATTTCCTACTAGAAGATACTAGAAAAGGTAGAATCCTCACAATTAAAACCATTCTTAGAAAAAAATGATATCTTGAGGGTTTCCAATCAGGATTTAGACCATAACATCGTACTGAGACTGCTCTCATTAGAGTTACAAATGACCTACTTCTATAATTTGATCATGGTTGTATCTTGTTATTACTGCTATTGGATCTCAGCGCTGCGTTTGACACAATCTACACAATCTTCTCTTGAATGTTGGCATTAGCTGAAGTGCCTTAGCATGGTTCAAATCAAATTTATCTGACCACCATCAGTTTAGAGGTATCATATCAATCACAAGAAAAATATGGAGTACCTCAAGGCTCAGTACTATGTCTGTTACTTTTCACTCTTTACATGATACATCTGGGAGATATTATCAGGAAACATGGTGTTAGCTTTCACTGCTATGTGCTATATGATACTCAGCTCTATGTTTGTTTGGTGGCCTGGTGATACACACCAAATTGAGAAACTAACAGAATGCATAGTTGATACAAAACACTGGGTGATGAGTAACTTCTTAATACTAAATTCTGGAAAAACAGAGGTATTTATTGGGTCTAAAAACCCCACATGTAATAACCTAAACTCTCTCTAACACTTGATGACTGCTCTGTTCTTTTTCTTCAGTTAGGAGCCTAGTTCTTCAGTTAGGAGCCTAGTTAAAAACCATGTTTCAATCATCTGTAAAGCCGCATTTTTCCATCTGAAAAAAATATCCAAATCACGACTCATGCTCTCAACATCAAATGCAGAAATGTTAACTCATGCGTTTATGATCTCGAGGTTAGACTATTAGAATGCTTTATTGCACTGCACTGGCTCCCTCATCAGATAGATTTTAAAATCTTCAAATTAAAACTTTATTTGTCACATGTTACATACATGGTACGACATGCAGTGAAATGCTTTTTACAACCCTCCAGCGTCGAAATAGATTAAAAAAAAAAAAAAAAAAATATATATATATATATATATATATATATATATATATATATATATATATATATATATATATATATATATATATAAAGTATAAAGTGTTAAGTGTAAAGTGTAAAGTGTAAGTGGCTGTTGTGAATGTCCAATGTAAAGTGACTAGTGCAAAATTGTCCAGTGTAGAGTAAAGTGACAAGTATCTGGGGAAAGAGGGGTGAACATGAGAGTCCCGGTAATTAGTCCCGGCTGTGCCGTATTGGGTGACATCACGACCTCATATGTGGGAAGGGCTAGATATAACCTACGGTTCTCCAGAAGCTATTGAAAAAGCTCTCTTCATGAAAATAGAGACTTTTACAAAGCTAAAGACCACAATAAACTCAGAGAACTAGAAGACATGCTATCACATCTCTGGACTCTGTTATTGTTTTTGTCTTGTGCCACGTGCTCTCTGTGCCCTTCCCTTCGTGTGAATTGTATATTGTCTTCAGCTGTGTCTCATTAATTTGGTCAATTACGTTGTATATTTAAGTCCTGTGTGTTTGTCTTGAGTTTGTCCAATCGTCAATGTGGTTTATGTTCTGTATTTATTATTATGTTGCCCGTTATTGGATTAAATCTGTTTATGTTACTTCTCGAGTGCTCCTTCCTGCGTCAAACCACGAAACATGCTTTTAGAGATAGAAGCATCTACGTGTGGGTGTGGCCTTCCTGGACTCCTGGATTTATCTAGATACAGCAAGAAGTGTTAACTCAATTGTGAAAAAGTTAGCCTTTAGATTAAGAAAAGTGAATGATGCAGGGTTCACACTACAAGTACACATATGACGTTCCTTTACAACCATCCTCACTCTTTGTCGAAGCAAGAGCATGCAACGGTACAAGCTTCAATCTTTCTTTGTTTTCCATAACTCCTGGTGAAAAGGACAGGTAAAGGGAAAGCCACATCCATGTTCATAAACCCCTCAGTCCATAAAATGGATGCAATTCCCTCCTCTAATATTTCTGTAGAGGCCCAAGAGAGGAACTGATGAGACTGATAGACAATGTCCAATACATGATAATGATAGACAATGTACTCTCAAGAAATTTAGAGGTTTCAGAGAGAAGCCAATAGACAATTGGAGCGACTAGACAAAGGAGCTATCCATTTGTTTTAGATGCTGCTCATTGAAACAAACACATAGCTAAGAATTGTGATGTGTCAGTCAAATTGAGTGTGAGAGTGACAAACACCTGGCTGCTCTCCATCCAGACCCACCACTATGGTGCCTCAATTCAACACCTCCAACACCTTAACATGCCAAAGAACCAAAGAACAAACATGATGATTGGACGTGGTGGTGTGATTCACTGCAAGTCTGAGTATTCCACGAATGTATGTATCCATTGCTTTTTCTAAAGCCAAACACACTGAAATATGTGTCTTCGCAGATGGCTTCATGAAAGCTATATCAGCATTAGCATACTTGAGAACGTCTCCAGGTTACGTATGTTACTATGGTTCCTCAAAGGAACGAGATGCTGTGCCTTCATGTCTTCATGCAAGACGGCTCTGAATACATGTGTAATCATGTGTAAAGCCTGGAGTACTACAGGTTGTGGTGCAAAAGTCCAAAGGGACCTTTGGAATGTACAGAAAAGCTTTGGTCATGCCGGGTGCAAAGTCCAAATGAAAAATGGCCACTGAGAGGTCCTATAGGTCTCCTACTCTCTTAAGAGAGGACAGTGCCAGCAACAGAGTGGTCTTAATGGTCAGATGACCATTAACCAACAACCTCGCTTAAGAGACTGGCAGGTATAAGTTGTGCTCCCTCAGGGGCCACACCCACAGCTTCCAGAATTTTGGGTGATGGTGCCCCCTGCCTGTGAGAGGCGATCCCTCCTGATGTGAATCTCCCATTGAGGGCCGTCTAGGAAGGAAGTCAGCTGGGCCTGGCAGGAATGACGCTACAAGCAGTAGACTGACAGCATCCCGGTGCACTCTCTTCAGAACTCCCAGGACCACACAAAAGGATCTGGTGTACTAGCTTGTACAATGAGGTCTCTGAAAGTACTTGATAGTGAGTGACCACTCTTACAACTGCAGTAAGGATCTAATCGATCTGTGCAGGAGACATACTTGTTTGCATTGTGGTCGAATCCCACACCACACCAATATAAGTGTTCCTCTGTGCTGGAGAAAGCACACTTTTCTTGGAGTTCAGTCTTAAATCCAGCTCTCTCATGTGAGCAAGCACATCATCTTGATGCTGAGCTGCCACCACATCCGACTGTGCTAATATTAGCCAGTCATCGATGTAATTGAGTATGTGGATGCCCTGGAGTCACAGAGGAGCCAGCGAAACAACCACACACTTCATAAATGTGTGGGGTGAGAGTGCAAGGCCGAAGGGAAGAACCCTATATCAGTAAACTTTACCCTTCATCTATATTGGTAAACTTTGCAAACTGCACGAATGTCCTTTTAGAGGAAAGGATGGACATGTGTAAGTATACGTCTTTTAAATCTATTGTGACTAACCAGTCAACATGACTTGCTTGAGGGTGAGCATCCTGAACTTCAGCCGCATGACTGAGAGGTTTAGCTTGTAAGGGTCCCCCTTTTCCTGAAGAATGGAATCCAGAGGCCCTGGTCGAAGGTTAATGTGTGTTCGGTCTTTTCTTTGCGTCTCTTTAAAAATCACTTTTATTTATTAATCTTTTGCATTTCCAATTTTAATTCTGACCCTTCACATAATTTTATCTGACTCCAATCTTTTGTGATTTTAGTTATATTTATTTAAATGTAACTGCTGATCCCTCTAGTTGTGATTAAATTTGGATCATTAATTAACTATAATACTTCCCAGTTTTGACTTATCGTTTGTTAGGAGTCTGGGTCGCTTAGAGACCTTGTTTGGCCAGAACAGACTCACGACACATCTGGGCTAGTCCAGGTCTTAGTCAGAGGTTACCCCGTAGATCGCTTACCTTAATGCAGCCATTTCCTCAATAGAGGAACTAATTTTTAATAGTAATTTTTTATGCGTTCCCTAAGTAATAGCATGTTAAAGCAAGTTTGGTGGCCAGAAGTCAAGATCTCAAAAACGCGCCCCCGGCTCCATCCATTGATCGTTGATCTGACTCACCCTAGCATGCCAACAATGCGGAAAACCTCAGAAGTCACAAACCTACTAGAAAAGTTATTTCAGACAATATTATAAGTTAACCAAGATTAACATTTATTTTGCCATGCAAGAATAGTTTCCAAATTGGTATAATTCATAAACATTTGCACAACTGTTCAGCAGTACATAAACAAAACAAACATAAAAGGTCATTATACCTGGTCTTTAGAAGAACATAGTATGGTGTATGGAGACACACACCACACTACGGGCCAATCTGTCTACAGAATCGCACCTTGTTGTGTTTTGTCACTTTCCTTATGTACTCAGACCAGACAAAGAGATCCCAAATGTACTTGTAAAAAGCTTTTGGTGTTTAGGTTCCCGTGCTCCAGGGTCACACCTGGCTGGAACACTTTCAGAGACCCAAAAGGAGGACACACCTCCTTCTCAACAGAACACAGTTCTACCAAGTTCTTAATCTTTTCCATAATATAAGTGATTACTGTGAAATTGAGACCAATTTACCAATTGCACTGAGACCTTTCAAATGAGACCAAGCATGAAAGTGAA
Organism: Puntigrus tetrazona; assembly: GCF_018831695.1. NCBI lineage: Eukaryota > Metazoa > Chordata > Actinopteri > Cypriniformes > Cyprinidae > Puntigrus > Puntigrus tetrazona. Next base: position 207,657 of record NW_025048297.1, on the reverse strand, counting down.
GAACAATAGGTTCACAAGACACATGACATATAATGCCTTATTCCTAATGAGCTTTAAGCCAAGTCTTTTGGGCGGAAGGAGGGGAAGCAGGAAGAGCAGAGGTGAGGAGGGTGTCATAAAAGCAGGGAGGGTGTGTGTTGTTTACTCTTTTTTTGAAGTCATTTTGTTCCTTTGGATATCCCTTCTCAGATTAGTCTTATTGCATTATGGGTTTTTGATTCCGCTCCTTAAAAGCTCTACAAACTCTTTGACGCTCTTCACATCAACCCCCTCGGAAGAAGAGAGGAGAAGCGCTGAACTTCCCTGTTGGGGGAAAATAGCTGCAACCCTTGCTTTTACACCCTGAGAGTGGCCGCTGGAGCTAGAGCGATAGGATAGGCTTCCTCCTCAAAGAGAGTCATCTGGGATTGAAGCATGTGCAGCAGTAGCCACTCTCAATGCGGGCAGGCTCTTGACAGCTGATGCCGAGTCTTCGCTCTAAAGCAAGCAATGCACAGGTTATATGTCACCTGCCATGATGTATCTTTTGCATAGGCGAGCACACTGCCTGAAGCTTGACTTGCTCTTTCCCTTACTCTCAGTCTCTTTCTTCGAGCTCAGATTGTGTATTGACGAACAACAATTAAAAAAGCTAGTTGCACTCCACATGCTTTTAAAGCCAACAAAAGTCTACCTGAAATAGTATACCTTCTTTCATCAATCAATCAATCAATCATTCTTATTTATATAGCGCTTTTAACAACACAGGTTGCATCAAAGCACTGTACAGTATAAGGTAGAAGAGTACAATGACAGGGATGTATAATGATGAAAGTGACCAATTTGTTATTAAATGCAGAGACGGTCTCTGGAATCAATTCGACGATAATCAGTAGAAGTTAAATGTCCCCAACAAAGCAAGCCAGAGGCGACAGCGGCAAGGAAACAAAACCCCATCCGTACAAAATGGAGAAAAAAAAACCTTGGGAGAAACCAGACTCAGTTGGGGTTTTAAACGCAGCTGTGTCAAATAATGTAAATGACTAAGTGTGTGTGTGTGTGATTTCATCAGAGCAGACTCCAGCTAAGGAGAATCTAGTAACTGTTAGTGGTAATGGTATCTTTAAGATATCAGATGGGGAGTGTTCTGGCTTTGCCGGTTTTAACTTGTTTTTCACTCCCCCTTTTGTCATTTTGTATTCTACTACTGTTTCCAGGTACATACATATAGCATGCATAGCACATGGTAGCGCAGTTTTATGTTGTTGCATCATTTCATCATATTGATAACCCTAACCCTAACCCTAACCCTAACATTGCCTGTAAATAAGTTTTACATATTTTAATCAGTAAATCATCTGTGCTATGACTTCCTTGTGTCAAGTTCATTTATTAAGTACAAGTGTTTAGTTTGCTGGAAATTAAGGCATTGCAGTAACAAATTGTCTTATGTCACAGAAGACTTTCAGAATACAATTCTTTTTGTTCTTCAGTTGCTCATACAAAGTTGTTGGTGCTGAATAAATGTATAAACAGTAAATTCATGCACGTCATTTCTCTTTACTATCTTAACCATGAAAAACAGATTCTGTTTTAAAATAAAGATCCTCCTCTAAACAACTGAAATAATGCAATCCTTAAACATTGTTTAAGATACAAAATATTTTAAAAGATAACTTTAAAGTATTGAAGTGTAATATAAACCCAAGGACCAAAATAGTCCACACTCAATCCAAAATTCAAGTATTCTTTCATTGAAAAATATGCATTTTCATTAATGCATAGTCTATGTGGTTGCAGTATAGAAGATAAATAAATAAAAAATGCTTTATCGATTGATGTTTCATATGTTCAGTTGTTATGCTTTCAAATTTCATGCCATTTGTATGTATGCAATTTCAGAGTATTTTAACCTCCTAAATTACTACTTGTGCAGTGGCTGTTCTGGAATGCTACAATATACTACTAATATATTTTCGTATGACATCAAAATTCTTTTTAGAATAAATTTTGGTGTTGGGTTCGAGTCTAAGTCAAGTCTGAAAGGAAATGTTCCAGTGTTTCAGAGAAAAATGAAACTGTCTCTAAACATTCATATTTAAAAAAACTATTCAACTCCCAAAAGTCAAAATTGTTTAAAACCACCAATAAACACTGCTTGAGGGTATATACAGTAGATAATTCTGTCACCTCTCTACTGCATTCCTGCTCCATTCATTGGGGCAGCTTTCATATATTTGGCAGTACACTGACTGACACTTCAACTGACATCTTTTCTGTGTTTAAAAAAATTATTTACAGCACAGTAATGACGTTATAAATGCAGTAAAACATAGTGCACCAAATCAGCAGCAGTGCTCTGCAAAAGCCCACGTTCTGACTGTAACTCAGTGTTAAACAAAAACTGCAGTGTCCAGGGGGTTAAATTATTTCGATTGCAGCTGTACTGTTTATTGTAAATGTTTATTCAAAGAAAAATATTATCAAGCTGAATACTTCAGAACAGGCCTCTATATTAAACTACCAATGTAGAATATACCAAAACAAACAACATTTAATACATATAGGTAAATAGAGTTTTATTTATAGGTAATTTTCTACAACCTAATTTTAAGTTTTATTTATGAGTCTGCTGAAATATTACCACACGATGCACTTACAGATCCATTGTGATTATTCCACATTCTAGTTTCAAAAGCAGGATACATTATTTTATCCCTTGATTTATAACTGAAATTGTGACAAATTAAAATATACTAATATATATATATATATATATATATATATATATATATATATATATATATATATATATATATATGAACATTAGCTTTCATACATTTTTAATGAAAACCCTTTTTTTTCACTTTATATACAACACTATTGTCACAGTGAAAAATATTGAGAACATGATTACCTCAGGTCGATTGATCTCCTCAGTCACATGGTTTAAAGCATTCCAACCATCATAAGACCATAAACACTGGTAAAATGCTATTCCTATGGGCCTGATGCTCAGCTTGGTCCCTTCAAAGAATTTCTGGAGGCTGTTCGAGGTATCCCCTTGAATAAGTAGCACAACTCCTCCAATCACAATTATTATAAGTGCCAGTACTTTCACAGCTGTAAATAATACTGTGACTGTGATTGAGGAGCGCACATTAAAGCAGTTGACAACTGTCAATACCATAATCCCTAGGGCTGCCAAACATTTTACTGCTCCATTTGGTGGTTGGCAATCATCATAAAAAGGTGTTAGGGCATTTTGGGCAAAAATAAGTGCCAGTGCAATCATGCTGGTTGGTCTCAACACAGTGTTACTGGTAAAGGCACATATAAAAGCCATGATATTGCCTGAAGTGCGCAAGATGTAAATATACTCTCCTCCAGACTCACGGATCACAGTTCCTAATTCAGCATAGCACAAAGAAGCTAGCATGGCCAACAATCCACTAGCAGCCCATATTAGCAGACTAGCACCTGGGCTACCTATATAAATCAGCACATACTGAGGAGACATGAAGATTCCAGATCCAACCATAATGCCTGCAATGAGAGATACTCCACCCAGCAGCCCTACTTCAGTCTTCAGTTTTAGCTTATCAGGGGAACTGTCCTTTTTTGTTGCCATAGTGGAAAAAAGAGGACTGTCACTATGTCTTTTCGGGTCAATTTCAGATGGAGAGTATGAACAGGATCAGTAAATACTTCAGAATCTGAATAGGTAATCATTACCTATTAATTGTGGCCAACATGACTGCAATTGCACTTAGAGCAGGACTAGAGGTCACAGGAATCACAACATGCTGGTCTCTAGCTGTTCATTTACTTTTTCCCAACTAATATTTTACTCCTGAATCAAGTTACTGAAATGAATGTATGATATAAGATACAAGCTTATATATGTTAATATGTAACATCAACTCAAAGGTACAACTGGGTAACTGTCTTCTAAGAGTTAAAGCTAAAGCCCTGTTTGAACTTTAAACTTTCCCCAGGAACCACTCTGTGTACCAATCCGGGGGTGTTCTAAGATTTCATTTTTAGGAGGAATTAGCCCTCACTATTGTTGCTGATAGTGTTGTGGCTGTTGCAGTATGTTCTCACAGAACACTATGAAAAGATAACATGCAAAGATTTTACTGCATTCCCCAACAACTGTTTACTTGTGGGACAAACAAAAAATACTTTATATGTTAATACGTTATTTTTTTTAGATTGTATCATAAAGGTATGTCTCCTGTCTTTTATAGATGCAACATTCATTAAGCTTGTTCTGGTCTGTGCAACCAAAGACATCTTCCTCTATCTGTATTTATGCTGCCTCTGGAATCAGTCTTTCTTTTTTTCTCTATCCCTATGATTTTTCATTCACTCAAATAGATTTTTAGATTACAACTATTTTTAGAAAAAAAAAACAGACAGGAATACTATTCTAAGAGCAGTTTTCACCCCTCATGGTTGATTGCTAAAATCCCTTTTGGGCAATTTCAGAGGTTGAAAAGAATGATGGAGGATTTTGATATAAAGGCCTAAATATATGATTCATAGATTTAAAGAATGTGGATACAAAAACAGTGTGAATGAGAAAGCATACAATAAATCTAAAAACATAAGTAGAGGTTGCTAAAAATAAAAAAATCAATTTAACAAAAATAAATTTTGTTACACAATATAAAACTGAAGCAAAGAAAATTTTAAAAACTTATTGGGAAATCTTGATGAGTGATCCTCACCTTGTTTTCAGGAGTTTTTTCCTGAATCTCCTTCTATTGTGTTTAGAAGAGCTCCACTAGATAAACTAGTGAGAAATCATCTTTCCTCAAGCACTTGGCTACGTTCAAATGTAGGAAAGATTACATGTGTGGTAATTGCAATCATTGTGAGAATATGGTTAAGACAAATATATTTATTCATGTAACATCAGGTCATGATTTTAAGGTAGATTCATTTATTAATTGCAATATTTCACTTGTGGTGTATAGGCTAGAGTATTTTTACATAGAAATGACTAAAAGGAAATTAAAGTTGAAGTCAGTAGAACATAAAAGTCTTTACGAATTTGTAATACTCAATAATCCATGACATATATAAATAATAAGAGAGGATAGGGTAAAAAGTTTACAAGAGAGTGAGTCATTCTGGATCTATACTTTGAAAGCAATACAATTTCCAGGTTTACATGGAGAATTGGATTTAGTTTGAACTTGATTTAAGGTGTATCTTTGAGATTACTTTGAGTAATAATATTTATTTATTTTTTGGATGATATTTGTTACAATTTTGATTTTTTGGGGTATGTGTCACTCCCCATCCCTTTCATGTGCTCTGTGTACCCTAATTTCTATCTCTTGTTAATTGTTAATTTAGTACAGGTGTGTCTCGTTAAATACCCTCATTAGTTCTCCTCAGTTTTGTATGTGTTGTCCAGTGTACTTGATTATAGGTTCATGTATGTATGCATGGTTACTGGTGTCATGCAAATTATTAGTGACTGTTCATTTCATGCATAATGACACCAGCCCCACTCTGGAGGGGAGCTCCATCCACTCTGTCCACTGCACAAAGGATGAGGGTAAGCTCATTATCCATCAGGGGTTGCTGGATCTAGTTGAGGAGGTAAAAGACTAGAAAAGTTATAGTCATTGCATAGATGTATGGTTACAGTCCTCCAAGCCCGTTGAAGTCATGCACAATATTATTTATTTTTCCACTGCAGAATGACTTTGTTCTCTAGTGTACATTATTTCTGTTACATTAAAAGTCTAAGCAAAGTCTGACCTTTGTGTCCTAATAAAGTAATTAAAATCAAGACATGATAAGATTTTTATTTTGGTAAAATAAAAGTAATCTAGAAGCCTTTGCTTTTCATATAAGCCACTCATGATTCCAAAGGATTAACTACAAGTCAAGTTATTATTTGTTGTTCCTATAGGCGACAAGACATTTGACAGGGTGTACATTCTCAATCAGAACATATCAAGATGAGTCTATAGATATTAAACATGGCTAAGAAGATGTGATATTAGCTAGTGAAGTATCACCAGCAAGCATAAAAGCGTATACAATACCAAAGACGATACACAAGAACAACAACATTATGCTCAGTGACCTGTGTGTTAATTCAAAGAAAGGTTTTCCTGTGAATTGATTAGGGGAAAAAGTCCATTGTTGAGGACATTATGTGTTTCCAAAAGAAAGAACTGTGCTGAAAACATCCTATTAAGCCATAAACCAGAATTATTAGTTGGTTGCCAGGGGAACCTGGGCCTGTTCTTGCTTTTGGAGAAGTATTTTCAGATCCACAGACCCCACAGTTGTGCTTTCATTAACCACTTAGCTGGGAAAGGGGGCATTAGAGATTAAGTATAACAAATAGTTTGTGTCTGATTGGACATGGTAGTGGTTCCTCTTAAAACAGTACCAACAGAATTTCTTCAAAATGACATTTGTTTTCAACAAAAGAAATGTGTAACGAGGTATAACAGGCCCATTGATAATATTTTAATAGAGTTCACTAAAAAGAAAAAAAGAGAGAGAGAGAGAGATTGTTTATTTTCTGTATCTTTATTTGTTCACATCGGCAGATTTTTTTAGTTCTCTTATCGCAATTGTATGCATCACACAGTTTACGTATTCCCACGTGGGTGTAGGTAGCCTCAGCAGCCAATCAGAGGTTACGCAAGTCACGTTCAGCGTGTCGACACAGAGGCGAGGCGCGGGTGCAGCTTCTTTCGGTTTTTTCTAAAATCATAGCGAGAGAGACGGGGGTAGCTATGCGTTAGCAAGGAGTCAAAACCAGGAGGTTTGCCTAAAAAAGAAAAAAAAGTCGGAGCACACTTCACCGAAGATCCGGAGTCGTGTTATAGAACGAAGTTACGTCGGCTAACCACTTGCCCTTTTGTCTGGGAAGTTGCCACGAGGTCCATCATCGTCGTGTTACACTTTGATATACCCGGAGCAACGGTCAGGTTTTTTTTGTAGGACGGATGTTGTCCAGAACCAACATCTCCAGTCATGTCGATGGCGAGCCAAGTCCACTGAGGAAAGTCCAGCACCGATTTCCCTATTCAGCTGCACATAATACTTACTTTACAAGTATCTTTGGAACAAGGTGAACTGCACAACCTCTACAGCAAATGCACTGGAAACTATTTTTTTATTTTTGTTTAAGGGCCCAACGGACATTCTTTTATTTTCTAGTGTGCACACTACTACTTTTATTTTTGTAACTTTTGGGGTTATTTTACATTTTGTACAAACCGAACAGGTCAACTGTGTAAACAATATAAGAGTGGCTACTCAACTGTACTCTTGTGTCTGTCTCATTTTTGATGCTCAATACCGTGGCTCCTGTCGAATTTGGTATCTTCTGATTCTGGTCCAGGGTTCATTACTAGTAAAGGCTATTATTATACTGTAATTCACTTTTATATCGTTAAAATTGGTTACAAATTTTCCTCGTAAAACTTATGTAGGGTCCCCCTTTTCCTGAATAACCGAACCCAGAGCCTTGGTCTTTTGCTTGCGTCTTGTTAAAAATCACTTATTTATTAATCTTTTTCGTTTCCAATTTTAATTCTAACCCATCACATAATTTTATCTGACTCCAATCTTTCGTGATTTTAGTTACATGTAACTGCTGATCCCTCTAGTTGTGATTAAATTTGGATCATTAATTAACTATAATACTTCCTAGTTTCGACTTATCGTTCGTTAGGAGTCTGGGTCGCTTAGAGAACTTGTTTGGCCAGAACAGACTCATGACACATCTGGGCTAGTCCAGGTCTTAGTCAGAGGCTACCCCATAGATCGCTTACCTTAATGCAGCCATTTCCTCGATAGACTCAAAAAGATTTTTTTTATGCGTTCCCTAAGTAATAGCATGCTAAAGCCAGTTTGGTGGCCAGAAGTCAAGATCTCAAAAACGTGCCCCCGGCTCCATCCATCGATTGTTGATCTGACTCACCCTAGCACACCAACAATGCAGAAAACCTCAGAAGTCACAAACCTACTAGAAAAGTTATTTCAGACAATATTATAAGTTAACCAAGATTAACGTTTATTTTGCCATGCAAGAATAGTTTCCAAATTGGTATAATTCATAAAAATTTGCACAACTGATCAGCAGGAGGAAAAGCAGGAAGAACAGAGGTGAAAAGGGTGTCGTAAAGCAACAGGGATGTTGTTTACTCTCTTTTTGAAGTCCTTTTGTTCCTTTGGATATCCCTTCTGAGATTAGTCTTATTACATTACAGGTTTTTGATTTCGCTCCTTACAGTGGAATGCCTTCTCCAAATCCACAAAGCACATCTGGACTGGTTGGGCAAACTCCCATGAATCCCCAAGTACCCTGCAGAGTTTATAGAGCTGGTCCAGTGTTCCGCAACCAGAACGAAAGCTCCATTGTTCGTCCTGAATCCGAGGATCAACTATCGGATGAATTCTTCTCTCCAGAAGAGCGGCTGGAACCGGTGGAATGGCACTCACCATACCCCCAATGTGTCAGCCATTGATCCTCTGCTTTACACCAGGTTGGGTGACAACAGAAAGTGCCGGTTGTTGTGCTAATTATTTTCTGCAATCCATGCGCATTCTTTTATCGAAGAGGAGACATAACTTTATATTCCAAATCATTTATTCGACAGATGCATATGATACAAACATCAGCTGCTGAGTTCATTCACACAAGAGAGTGTGTCCACACTCCAGCAGTTCTCAATATTTATCGTCGTCCCTCGTCAGTTCACACCCCCTCGCGTTATCTGACTCCATTGCCCATTCGGTGTTGTATCCTCTTTTCAAGAAAGCTGACCTCCTCATTCCATCTGTGACCTGTAGAACCTGAAGAGAGACATACACGACCCCTGACCCTCTCAACTCCCAAGCATGCAATTTGCTTATCACTCTTCTGCACGCAGACATAGGCCAGGGACGTTAGCTGACAGTTCCCTGTTCAACTAACATTCTTTTGAACAATATATTGCTTGCACAAATACCATACTACTTAAAAGATATATTTGCTATTTTGTATTTAAATACCATAGCTGATTATAATGCTCAAAATAAACAGTGAATTAATAATAATGAAAAATATAATAATGATAATAATATAAAAAATAAAACATCAGTAATATATATTCACAAAGGATAGAAAATATCCCACAAATCCCTCTCTTGACCTCGTAAGAGGTCACACCTCATTCTCGTTTTCTTCTTCTGACTCCAGTTCATGCTGCTTCTGGGTTTACTTCTTTTCTCACTATAGTCTCCCCTATCATCATCAGTGGTGCAGCTAATCTCAAAACTCCTTTTGCGTTCTCACTCACTTTCACAAACAGTCTTCTGTCACCACAATACCAATACAAACCTGATCTTGCCCATGGGCCTATAACAGATATATCTGTAATCTGGGTCATGCTGGTACACCAAGTCACATCAATTTCACCTTTGCTGATAGTAGCTCCCTCTCTAGTAAAATTAAAACAGGTATAATTATTCTTTAACACTCAAATGGTATATATAGTAATAGTTATGTCCACGTCCGTGAACACTTCTTTCAGGATCTGTAAGACTTTCTCAAACTTCAGCTTGTCAAGTCCGCACCCCAGCCTGGGAACCGAAACACTCTTGATGTTATTAGTAATACACCAATCTCTCATGTAGGTTAAACTCTTCCTAAAATTGTCATATGTTGGTAATTCAGTAGCAACTTGTTTTGTGATTAGATGGAAAACAGTTCTATCTTCTTCTTTGGTCACTGCACACTCGCCAGGTTTTTTATTTTTGATTCTTACTTTGTATGTTCCATATCGTTCTTCGAACTGTTTTGCAATACCTGCTCCATATGCACAGTCAGCACTCACACAATGGGCCAAAGGTTCTCCTTCAGGAGCTGTGAATAAATCACCTGTTGTGTGGATAATCAGTAATGCTTGTACTGCTGTTGGTGTGTGCAATGTTTTTGTGTTACCAGTATCAATATCCCTCTCTTGGTCCTGACTTGTCAGGGCCAATCTGGTATCTTTCAGTGATCTCTCAGGTGGGTCACAGGCTGCACATGAAGACAAGTGATACCAGGTGTCACCTTTGCCAGCTAGGCGAACACAGTGTGAAGTTCTAGCAGTGACTTTCAGCGGAGTAGACCACCTAGGCTCCTTCCACTTCCTCCTAAATAGACGAAGTCTCACCCACTCTGTCGGCCTAGCCTGAGCAGTTCGCTCAGCACTGTCAGTGCGTGATGCTGAAACCTGAGTAGAAAAACAGTTAATCAATGCAGTTAGTTTGTCAAAATACACTTTATGTGTCAAAGGTTCAATGGGCTCCAGACACAAAGCCGTTGCTGGTCCAGGAAATGATCGACCTGTCATAAGTTCAAAAGGTGTAAAACCCGTAACCCTGTTAACAGAAGATCGGACAGACATTAGTGCCAGTGGTAAAGCAGACAGCCAGTTAATCTTAAGTTGCGAACATATTTTAGCAAGCTTGTGTTTCAGGGTTAGATTCATACGTTCGACTTTTCCTTGTGATTGGGGATGGAACACAGCACCAAATGAATGTGTCAGGCCTAAGGCTGTTTCTACAGTTCTTAAGTGCACATTTTTAAAATGACTTCCATTGTCAGACCTAATCCGTCTCGGAAAACCATAATGGGGTATATAATGATTTATCAAACATTTTATTACAGCGGTGCTGTCTTCCTTCCCCACAGGAAATGCTTCTGGCCATCCAGTGTATGTGTCTACCATGACCAACAGGTACCTCTTACCATTTATTCTGTCTATCATATCAGTAAAATCAATGACTACCTCATCACCTGGTCCACTAGCCAGTGGAAAATGACCAGCTGATGGGCGCATTGAAGGCTTAATGTTGTGTTCTTGACAAACTTCACATGAAACAATATGATGTGGAAACAGCTAATGATGAGGATAACACAGGACGACCATCTGGTGACGTCCACAAACCATCATGTGCCTTAATAGCTCCTTTGTTTAACCATTGAGTCTTTTCTGATGGGCTAGCTAGGTGTTGTTGTTTAATTATATAAGGTCTGGATAAATTAGGAAACAAATCAGACAGCTGACGCTGTGACATCATTAGGCATTGACTTAGTAGATATCCAGCTGCCTTTTTTGCCGCTTCATCAGCCGCTGCATTTCCTAATGAAATGAATGTGTTAGAAGTTGCATGACCTTGACATTTCATCACAGCTACTGCAGCAGGCTTGGCCAATGCCTCTGAAAGCTGTTCTGCTTCTTTAGCATGCGCGATGGGACGTCCCGTAGCAGTGACATAGTCAATTCTCTTCCACCTGGGAAGTTCAATGTGTACGGCAGTAACAACATATGCAGAGTCGCTGTAAATGTTAACCTTCTGTCCCTCTGCGAAGCGCAGGGCCTCTATCATTGCCAACAATTCAGCTCTCTGAGCAGACTGCTTTCCTGTCAACCTTCCTGCTTTCACTGTGCTAAACCTACCATTAAATTCTTTAACTACTGCAAATCCAGACTTCAGCTCTCCTACTTCATCCCTGAAGCAACAACCATCAGTAAACAATGTGTAACCCGTGATACGTAATGTAAGGTTTAGACCTACTCTGATGATAGACCAGTTAGTGCAAAGGTTTGGTTCGTCCGAGGAGAGAGAGAGAGAATGTAGCAGAAGTGAACAAGTTATTTGAATGAGATTTTATTTTAGTGATCCCTTTAAACCAAATAAACAACACAGACTTATAATTAGGAAAATGAACAAATAAAACAAAGTATAATTTCTCTGAATGACGTACCCAAGTTTCACGAAAGCATTAATTTCCTCAATGAACTGAAAAAAAAAACTTGAGGATTCAGAAATTCCGTCTCAATTGTCAATTAATTGATGGTAATCTCAGTCTTCAATCTCCACTCCAGATCAGGACAAAGTGAACTGTGCAATTTCACTCCTACCAGTTGAAGGTGTGCAAGTTTAGTTCCTGTGTCTGTCCAACCGGTGAAATTCACGCAAAGGTTTCAAAGATTCGCTTAAAGGAGGCTCGCCAGTCCAACTCCACACCGCAGTTATATGAAGAGTTGAGACAGTTCAAGAATAGTTCTCACTTCAGCCGATTCATCCAGGAAAGGAACTCACATGGAACAAGAGCAGAACAAAGGGAAGAAAACCTGGCCTTGAAGACATAAGGCCACAAAATAACAACAATTAGTATTGGATAACAATTTCACATAGATTAACATTCATTCACACACGATGCAATAAATTGTCCATCTAAGCATCATTTCTCCTTAACAATCAAGATATTATTAATTGTTGTGTACTTTCTTATATATCTTTTTTGTTTGTTTGTTATACAATTACACTTTTATATTTTTTATACTATCAGCCAGCATGTTTGTTCCCACTTCACACATTAGGGTATATTTGTCAACAGTACTGCACCCTTTGATAAAACACAATAAATTCAGACTGCTTTAAGATAACAAAATAAAAAAAACATTAACTCACCAAGGAACTAATATACATGTACATCAAATGAACCAGGACATTTGCAGATGAACCCTGTTTCAGACGTCACTCTCAATTGCCTTCAGCTTCTCTGACCTTAATCTCTCTCATTTCGGTGCCTTGAATCTTCCGAAACTGCATCTCACATCTGCTCACATGAGAGGCTCACGAGGAAAAGGAACGATAGCGAATCCTCTGCTCTCTAAAAATTGCCGCGATCGCGGACCCCTATGACGTCATTCACCCGCGACCTCATTGCCGAAGTGAAAGAATGCGCTATTGGTCACAATTATAACTTTGATATTTTATATATTTTTTTTCCACAGTCATGTTTATGTTTCGGTTCTTGTTTTTTTAAAAAAACAACTATTATTTAATTAATATTATTGCTGAGTTAATGTACTAGTATGCACTTGTTTATGCATTAGTAATCTGGGTTACACTTCCCCCCCCTAACTCTAGGCACGTCCTCGGCCATGCTTGAGGTTGACTTGTCACCAGTGAGGGAAAAGTAACAGGCATATTCAAGGAATGGTCAACTGACGTGGATTCTTCCAAGGAGGTAGTAAGTGCTGAACTCAACCCTTGCAATAGGGACTGCACAACCATGGTTAACGGATTTCCCAGCTTAGGGTACTCAAATTTTTTTGGGGGCCTACACTGCCTTTTAGAACGTCTTGGGCCCATGCCTTCAAGGTCATCATCCATAGATTGTTGGCTACTTGAACCACCTTGGACAGGTGGTGTCTGGTCATGGAGTTGGACTTCCTCACTCAGGCTATCCGACAGACCTGAAGACTCCAGTACATCCTCATTTAAAGGTCTTACTAGCTCTGGGATTTTACTGTCGTTACAGCTTTGGTTTCGGCAGGTCTCCACACTAACTTTGTCTTCAGGCACTGTAGAACCCATTCCAATATCATTTCTGGTAAAATTCTCCATGGGTAGATGACTTTCCTCTCCATTGTTTGTTTGGTAATGGGTTGAAAATCCAACTGGAACCTTGAAGGGTTTGTATGAACAGGCTCATCCTCTGATTCTGACTGACTGCTCATGAAAGGCTCCTGTTGGACGGCTTCATTTACAGAGTGGGACCTGGTTCTAGGCTTACGACGCACCTGTAGAGGATTTGACTCTTCAATTTCACTCACACCAAGAAACCCACAAGGCAGCAGCAAGTCACGATGTAAGGTGCGGACTGGTCCATCTTTTCCATAAGGGCACACTGTATACACTGGCATGTCACCTGCTTTACTGAGTACCACATAAATCTCGGATTCCCATTTGTCGGACAGCTTGTGTTTCCCTCTCAGTTTCACATTTCGCACCAGGACCAGATCACCCGTTCAAGTGCAGAGGCATTTACATTCTTGTCAAAACGTCTTTTATTCTGATCGGCTACTTTTGATGCATTGTGAGTAGCAACTTTGTAGCTTTCCTCTAGTCGATTTTTAGGATTTCACATATTGTGAATGTGACAGAAATGAGGTACTGGAGAGTCCAAAGCGAGATCGACTGGTAGTCGGGGCTGCCTGCCGAACATAAGCTCATAGGGTGAGTACCCTGTTACATCACTCCTGGTACAGTTATACGCATGCACCAAGGGTCTGACATGATCTTTCCAATGAGCCTTGTTCTTGTTCTCCAGGGTACCTAGCATCTGCAAAAGGGTTCTATTAAAACGTTCCACCGGATTCCTCTAGGATGGTAGGGGTGGTCCTCACTTTGCGGATGCCAGCCATCCTACACAGCTCTTGGATGGTGCGAGATTCAAAGTCTGGCCCTTGGTCACTGAGCAGCTTTTCAGGAAAGCCATAATGGACAAAGAAATTATCCCATAGACATTTAGCAACGGTTTGTGCTTTTTGGTTTCGGGTAGGAATCGCTACAGCATACTTAGTAAAATGGTCTGTGATGACCAAAATATCCTTGGTGTTACTGCTGTCTGGTTTCAGCGTTAAGAAGTCCATACAGACCAGTTCTAAAGGCCTATGGGTTTGAATGTTAACCAAGGGGGCGGCTTTCTGGGGACGAGTCTTCCTCTGAACGCAGCGCGCTCTTTTGCACTTTTTGATCTTCTCTTCAACATCCGCAACCATCTTTGTCCAGTAAAATCTGGAGCGGAGAAGATCGAGGGTTCTCTCCAGGCCAAAATGACCCATGTCATCATGGAGACTGGTAAGTACCATTTCTCGAAGATCTTGAGGTAAAGCCAGTTGGTTCACAACTTTTCCTCCATCCATCCTCTTCCTGTATAATAACCCATCCTTTAGCTCAAGTTTGTTCCATTGTCTTATCCACAGGTTTACTGCAGGTGAGTGGAATTTTAGACTTGCAGGTCTGCAATTTGACTCCAAATAACCAATTACCTCTTTAATTTCAGGGTCTGCTCGCTGCCTCCTGATCAGATCCTCTACAGACAGGTGAGGCATCTCAGGGAGACCATGGCCGTTTTCTTCCTCAATTTCTGGAGGTAATGCCTTTGCATTCATGCTTAAGGACTCCATTAAAGTTAACGGGAAGGGCTGAGAGTCAAGGGACTGTCTGACTTGATGTTTGTCACAGATTGCCTCCACTACCTCTGGCAAGATGATCTTGGTGTGGCCTTGAAGATCTGCAAGGTGATGTAAAGTGAACTGTTTGATTCTCTCTTGCTCTTTTTAGATTCCCAGTCATTCAAGGGTTCACCATTTGGACGATTTAGACAGTCCATCCGCATCTTGATTTTGAGATCCTGCTCTGTACTGTATCTTAAAGTTGTACATTGAGAGACTGGATAACCATCTATAACTAGAGGCATCGAGCTTGGCGAGAGGTAAGGACATAAGTGAGTGGATTGCTATCCGTGACCACTGTGAAGTCTGCACCATATAGGTAATCATGGAATTTGGTGGTAATTGCCCATTTAAGAGCCAAAAATTCCAATTTGTGGGCTGGGTACTTGGCCTCACACTTTGTTAATCCACGGCTAGCATAAGCTATGACTCTCATGTGTCCCTGCTGTTCTTGATACAATGCTGCTCCAAGACCGGTGGCACAAGCATCAGTGTGAAGTATGTAAGGCAGACAAGGGTTTGCATACCCCAATATAGGAGCAGAAGTTAACTTTTCTACAAGAGTGTCAAACGCCTGCTGACACTCAGTAGTCCATCGGTCACCCAGCAAATCTTTGGGATCGAGATAAGTGCGATCTTTATCTTTGTCTTTCCTTTTACCCTTTCGGACCGGAGGATAGCCAGCAGTAAGGTGGTTTAACGGCTTAGCTATCTTGGAGAAATCTCTAACAAATCTCCGGTAGTATCCTGCAAATCCCAGGAAGGACTTCAGTTCTCGAAGGTTCTGGGGCCTGGGCCATGTTTTGATGGCCTCTATTTTTGATGGGTCAGTTTCCACACCCTTCTCAGAAACGATGTGGCCCAAATAACGCACAGACGTTTTGAAGAATTTGCACTTTTCGGGTGAGAGCTTTAAACCAAATTCTTTCAGGCGGCTCAGAACTTGCATCAGCCGACGCTCATGCTCTTCAAGGGTTTCGGAAAAGATGATCACATCATCTATGAAGACCAACACTTCTCTTCTATTCAAGTCACCCATACAGCGCTCCATAAGCCGCTGAAATGTGCTGGGCGCGTTGGTAATCCCCTGCGGCATGCGGTTAAACTCCCAAAAACCAAGAGGGCATACAAACGCAGTCTTCTGTTTATCCGCTTCATCCATTTCAATCTGGTAATACCCAGACTTTAGATCCAGAACGGAAAACCACTTGGAACCGGTCAATACAGAGAACACTTCCTCTAGGTTTGGGAGAGCGTATGCGTCACGGATAGTCTGAGAGTTAAGCTTTCTGAAATCAATACATAGCCGCACTGAGTTGTCTTTTTTTCTGACTACTACAATGGGGGATGCGAATGGGGATTCTGACTCCCGAATTATCCCAGCTGCTAACAACTCCTCTAGATGCTTCCTGACAGCACTAATGTCTTGTGGATGGATGGGTCGAGCTCTTTGCTTAAAAGGAGTCTCATCTCTCAGTTTGATTCGATGCTTCACCTTATCAGAGTGCCCGTAATCCATGTCATTTAGAGCAAAAACCTCGGGCATAGAATTTAACAAGGCCGATATTCGTTCTTTCCACTCAGAGGGCAAAGGGGAGTCTCCAAAATCAAAAGGTATCTGGAGGCCTTTAGACTTTTCTGGTGTTTTAGAAACATCTCTTGCTAATGGCTTGTCCATTACCTGTTGGACAGCATGTAACTCCGAAATCACAATCTTGGGCGGGATGACAATATCAGACTGAGTTTCATTCTTGACCACCACAGGCAAGGAGAAGAAACGCTTCCCAGGTAAGGTGTGCAATCCACTAGCAACTAATAACCCCCCTGGAAGAGGAGACATTGTGGGATGACTGATAACAGTAAGTTTTTCTGCTGGAAGGCATTTCAGGCAAACAACCCTATCCAGAACGGCAGTATGCCCTGCCAACACAGTTTCAGGGACAGTCCCTTTTAATGTCACACATCCAAAGGTTTCAGCACATGACTGTTTATGTCTCACATCGAGTGTCTTCAGCACCGCAGCATACCCATGATAACCTGGACTGGGGCTTACAGTCTCATTTTGCACATAGTTGGAGTAAAGTGCATCGAGGGTATTTGTGCCAATGAGGACTTGTGGAACATTTATCAAATCTGGGACCACCAGTGCCAATGTGGTAACCTCAGCATCTGTTCCTAAGAACTCCTTAGGAAACTTTAGAGCTACGTCCACATACCCCAGGTAAGGCACAGATTGTCCATTTGCTCCTTCCACTTCCAGCAGAGACTCCAGAGATTGCAAAGGGTGATGAGACAGGTACTTTTGTAAAAGATAAAGGAATTGTGGTCACCTGGGAACCAGTATCTAAAGGCAGTTCACTTGAATTTCATCAATGCAGATATGGGCAGTACATTTCATTCCAATTAGCCCTTGTGGCAGTTTGGGTTTAGGGCACTGATGTTTCATCTCAGTCTCTATATGCCCTGCTACAGAGACTGCCTGCTGTTTAACTGAGCAGTAGTTATTTGGTTCTTCAGATCCCACTGGGCTTGTTTTTCTCTTAACTGGCATTTCTTTTCATATACTTTAGAGGGATTGGGATCATTTTCACAATTGATGGCGAGGTGTCCATCCTCTCCACATCTAAAGCAATATCCAGGACGAGGACGGGAGGATGTCACAAAACCCCTTCTTTGCTGGTTATTTTCATCCTTCTCTGTCTGCCTATTCTGGAATTTCACTGAGGAGCCTTTGGAGGTAAATGTCTTCCCTGTCCGCTGTTGGGGGGGTTCAGGAGCTGTTAAGTGAGCCTTTAATTCTGCCACTTGTTTCTTTAACCCAGCTAACTCCTTAGATTCTGGGTTTTCTTCTGGTCTTTCTTTTTCAGAAATGCATGTTTTCATAGCATTTACTTGTGCTTGTAGTTCTCTTAGTTCTTTCTTTAGCTGTTTCATATCATCATTTTTCGGACTCTCAGGCTGACCTTTCTGGTAAGTTGAGGTTTGAATAGCGGCAACCTGAGCATGCAGTTCCGATATTTGAGCCCTAATGGTATCAACCTCTTCAGCTGCTACAACTGCATCACGAGAGCATGCTGACATTTGATGTGTTGCAGTTCTCAGTTTGGAGGTGTTACTCTGTTTGTTTAGTCCAAAATGGCTACGCATTCTGTCCTCTTTTGAGGCTTGCCGATCTTCCTCGGTGCGAATAGATACTACCAACTCTGCAAAGGAAGGTGGGTTGGTTTTTTTCTTCTCTAGCTGTAGGCTAGCAATTAATCCATTATCCCAACATCCACGGCAAAATTGTCTTATGAGACAACGACTTTGCTCACTTCCAGAAATGCCACCTCTCCTTACAGTTGTGCTCAGCATGACCTGTAGTCGGTGTAAATAACTGGAAGCCTTTTCTCCTGGGTTCTGTAGCATGGTCATAAATTTTGCCAATAGCTCGTCTCCATCCTCCACAGATCCATAGACAGATTCTAACAGTTCCAAGTATGCTAATGGTGAAGACTGGGGGCTCATGTGTTTAATGACATCAGCTGCAGGAGGGAGCAGACTATCAATTATTCTCCTGGTTCGTGACAAGTCCGAAATAGAAGGGTCATCCAGCAGAAATTGAACATTCGCCCGCCAAGTGTCAAAGTCTGGTTCATTCACTGGTCTAGGAACTTTCCCAGAGAAGGACCTGAGACGGAAAGAGGTAGGTTGTATTGCAGCAGTGTCATTTGTTCTAACAATGTGTTCAACTACAACTTTTTGCACGCTGAGTGGATCAATCATGTCCATAGTAAGATCTGTATGAGGTGATACTGTAACTTTGGGATTGCTAGTTCTACTATTAAATCTTTCCTTGGCCAGGTTTTGGGATTTCTTTGACTCAATTCCATTTATTGGGAAATTGTTTGATGACAGAGGGGCTGCGTGATCTGTGGTCACTCTCTGTGATTTGTCCGGAGAAGACTGTCCGTCCAACGAGTTAGCTGTGCTATCACTCAATTGAGAGTCTGCTGCATCTGTGTCCTCAAATCTTTCGTCTGAATTAGGTGAGGGTTCTGTGAGAGAATGACCAGATTTCATCTTTTTTAACTCCTCCTGGAGTACTTCTTCAATTGACTTGCCACTAGCATTAGCAATAATCTGCAGTTCTTCCAAATACTCTTTTGCGGCACTAGCTGCATGAGGGTAGACAGAGCTTAAGGCACGCACATTAAAAGTAGTATCTGGATTTAGCGTACTGACTATTATTACAGGAAGTAGAGGCTTTAATGTTTTCATGGCAGAGCTATAGGTGAATTCTATAATGCTATGACGATGGAATTCAGAGTTTGGGTCATCAATGAGAAAGTTACGGCTGATACTACCAAACCTCATAAGCCATGCTTCTAGGTCATGATCTGTTTCAGTTAATGTCAAACCTCCAGCTATTACAGCATTTGCGACATTTACCTTCTCTCTGATTATGACATCCATGTTTTAATATTCTGCTCAATGTATGATTTCAATAGAACTCAGATCTTTCACCTTTTCACCCTGCTGCAGGCCAATCTCTCTCCTGGCTGGCTCGCCACTTTTTTTGTAACCCGTGATACGTAATGTAAGGTTTAGACCTACTCTGATGATAGACCAGTTAGTGCAAAGGTTTGGTTCGTCCGAGGAGAGAGAGAGAGAATGTAGCAGAAGTGAACAAGTTATTTGAATGAGATTTTATTTTAGTGATCCCTTTAAACCAAATAAACAACACAGACTTATAATTAGGAAAATGAACAAATAAAACAAAGTATAATTTCTCTGAATGACGTACCCAAGTTTCACGAAAGCATTAATTTCCTCAATGAACTGAAAAAAAAAACTTGAGGATTCAGAAATTCCGTCTCAATTGTCAATTAATTGATGGTAATCTCAGTCTTCAATCTCCACTCCAGATCAGGACAAAGTGAACTGTGCAATTTCACTCCTACCAGTTGAAGGTGTGCAAGTTTAGTTCCTGTGTCTGTCCAACCGGTGAAATTCACGCAAAGGTTTCAAAGATTCGCTTAAAGGAGGCTCGCCAGTCCAACTCCACACCGCAGTTATATGAAGAGTTGAGACAGTTCAAGAATAGTTCTCACTTCAGCCGATTCATCCAGGAAAGGAACTCACATGGAACAAGAGCAGAACAAAGGGAAGAAAACCTGGCCTTGAAGACATAAGGCCACAAAATAACAACAATTAGTATTGGATAACAATTTCACATAGATTAACATTCATTCACACACGATGCAATAAATTGTCCATCTAAGCATCATTTCTCCTTAACAATCAAGACATTATTAATTGTTGTGTACTTTCTTATATATCTTTTTTGTTTGTTTGTTATACAATTACACTTTTATATTTTTATACTATCAGCCAGCATGTTTGTTCCCACTTCACACATTAGGGTATATTTGTCAACAGTACTGCACCCTTTGATAAAACACAATAAATTCAGACTACTTTAAGATAACAAAATAAAAAAAACATTAACTCACCAAGGAACTAATATACATGTACATCAAATGAACCAGGACATTTGCAGATGAACCCTGTTTCAGACGTCACTCTCAATTGCCTTCAGCTTCTCTGACCTTAATCTCTCTCATTTCGGTGCCTTGAATCTTCCGAAACTGCATCTCACATCTGCTCACATGAGAGGCTCACGAGGAAAAGGAACGATAGCGAATCCTCTGCTCTCTAAAAATTGCATGATCGCGACCCCTATGACGTCATTCACCCGCGACCTCATTGCGAAGTGAAAGAATGCGCTATTGGTCACAATTATAACTTTGATATTTTATATATTTTTTCCACAGTCATGTTTATGTTTGGTTCTTGTTTTTTTTTAAAAAAACAACTATTATTTAATTAATATTATTGCTGAGTTAATGTACTAGTATGCACTTGTTTATGCATTAGTAATCTGGGTTACAAATGTCATAACATCTTCATCTAATAGCTTTTTCTGCCTCAGCTGTCCAGCTGAGGGTAGTAGTCAGATTTCTCATGCCAGCTTCCTTAACAAGCTGTCGTAATGGCATAGTTAAAGCCACATACATTGGAATGTATTGTCTGCTGAAACCTGTCAAACCTAGGAAAGAAAGCATGTCTTTCACAGTGATCGGTCTTGTATGGTTTAATATGTCTGTACGGTGTGAACCAGTCAGTCCAGATCCTTCTGCAGTCACTAATCTGCCCAGAAAACTAACTGTAGGACGACACAGTTGCAGTTTGTCTTTACTGACCTTGAATCCAGCTGTGTATAGTTTTATCAGTACTACTTTTGTGGCTGTCATACAATCTTGTGGTGTTGTAGCTGCAATGAGTAGATCATCTACATATTGAATCAGTATTGTGTCTTCTGGCATTTCACACGGCTGCAGTATTTGTTTCAAAACCTGATTAAAAATGCCTGGTGATAAAATGAAGCCTTGTGGCAAACGGTTGTATGAATACTGTTGACCATGATAAGTGAAGGCTAAACAGTCTTTGCATTCCTCAGCAATAGGAGTACAGAAAAAAGCATTTGCTAAATCTATACATGTAAACCATTTCTGTAGAGGTGTTAAGTTTGACAGGGCAGTGTAAGGATTAGGTACTGCTACTGTAGGTGTTGAAACTAGGGAATTTATCTTCCTTAGATCATGTACCATACGATATTTATCAGTACCTGGCTTAGGGACCGGAAAAATTGGTGTGTTCCATTCAGAGTCATGTTCTATCAGTACCCCAGATTTAAGTAATCCTTCTACAGTTGATGCTACCCCCTGTTCTGCCTCTCACTTGTTTCTGTATTGTGGGACCCAAACAGCTTCATCAGTTTTCAGAGAGAAAGAGACTGGAGTAATATCACAAAATCCAACGTCCGTTGGACCTGCAGACCAAAGGTCTTTTGGCATTGATTCAATCAATTCACTTGCACCTTCACCATCTGTTTTCTCCCTTCCGTGACAGCGGTCGACCCACGTGTGTGTCATCGTGCCAGTGTCATTTGTGTAATGGCTGTATTTATATGCCTGTTGTGATGGTGAAAAATACATGCAATAAATATTGGTTGGTTCCAATCAGTACTAGCTAATAGTCGTTTTGTCATACTTCCTAGTTCCCTAGCCTCATGATTAGGACTCAATGCAAGAGAAATGTGTGGTGCTGCTGTATCAGACATCTTGTACCACTCCATTTGTTCATTAGTCAAATTAACTGGTGAAACAACACCCTCTTTTCCAATCAAAAGGCCCATACCTCTTAAACACCATTTGGTGCCCTCATGTTGTTCAAAGAGTTCCTGATACAGCAGATCATCATTTCTGTCATAAAACAATGTGCAGTGTAATGGGTCTGGTGGTGGTAAGAAAATACCAAACTGTGTTATCCACTTCCGCCATTGGTTATATAGACGCTGAACCCCATATTCTGATTCTGAGTCTGTGTCTAACTCTACCCAGTATATGTCAGCTGCCTCATTCCTATCAGTTCCCCTAAGTAACCATTGATTGTGTGCTGTATGTCCATGTGTAGAGCAGTTATGTTCAGTGCCATTTGGTAATGTGACAATTACCCCTTGCGAGGAACATAATATATTTGCCCCTAACTTAACCAGTAAATCTCTACCCATAAGAGGAATTGGTGCGTTGGAAGAGTAAAGAAATGAGTTTAAGAGCTGTTGACCGGCTACAGTCACAGTGAGAGGTTTAGTCAATGGCCAGCATTCTAATTCTCCAGAGAAACCCATTACTCCAACAGTGTCTTTTGATAAATCAGTCTCTTCAATGGTGCCTTTAGTCACAGTGGAGTACATTGCTCCTGTGTCCACAAGGAGCTGTAGTGGTGTTTTGTTAACCACTACAGTCATGAGAGGTTCGGCCCCTCCTCCCACGACAGGTCTCTGTGAGCCTCTTCATTCGTTTCCCCCTCCTGTTGCCCATGATGGCATCTGATGTTGTGCCATAGGGCTCAGGGTTTGACCTTGGCCTGCTGCGTAGCCACCTCTAGTCAGTTGTTGGCCTCTGCCTCGACCAAACGAATTGCCTCCACGGGGTCCCCAGCTAGATCCCCTTCGTAGTCTGTTTGGGCATTCATGTTGCCAGTGTCCAGACCCCCCACACTCAAAACAAACATCCCCTCTGCCTCCAAACCTCTGTCTATTGTAATTTTGCCTGCCCCCTATTGTTACCCCCACCCCGTCTGTATGCAAAAGGTGGAGTAACATCTGGTGGTGATACATATGCTGGTGTTTGTGGTGTCCAGTCTGTCACGGGAGGTTCACGTTGTGGCATTTGTTTGGCCTTTTTCTGATTTAGGTTAGCTCTAGCTTCATCCAATTGTAATTTAAGAAGCTGATTCTTTAATTTATCAGTCTCTTCCGCATCTTTAGCTGATTTAGCTGTAGCCCTATCTACATGATGTACAAAATATCTTTCCCATACCTCATTTGTGCAACCTGGGATGGCAGGGTCGTCCTCCATCTTAGCTTTAACGCTTTCAGGTGCACCTTTTAGGACAGCTGCGCGAAATATATCTCTTGTAACTGGGTTGGCTGCATGGTTTCATCTAACATTTGTTCCCATTCTCCCCACATCTCATATGTATGCTGCACCAGACTCACCAGTTTTCATCTTAAAAGTAATGTTTTGATATGTCGTTGGTGGAATTGGATATTTCTGTCTCAAAGCCCTACTGAGTGGTGTCATGATACGTGTCAATGGTGTGTTGTGTGGTAGCCGGCTCAAGTCAGCATTCATTTCTATTTCTGCAATCTGTGCTGGAGTCATAAATTGACCAAACAGACATCTAATGTCACCCAATGAAAGTACTGTGCCGTGACATAAGGTAGTTAGTTTACTCAACCACCTGCTACCTCCTTGAGTAATAGGTGGCAGCTTACCTTCAATGGCTAACATGTCACTGTGTGTCCATGGTTGGTACTGCACGTTACCACGCTGAGTCACTAATGGCATTTGCGGTATATACAACTGACTCTTATATGATTTGTCTGATTCATCTATGCTCTCATCATCACTGCTGTTTTCCTGTGTGATTTGGCTGATGACCTAGTGCGACTAGCGATGGGCCTTTCTTTCTCCAGTTTCTTACCTTCTGTGATGTCCATAGTCCCTATAATGTTTACCTCATATATTTCCCTCAATAATCCCTTATCTTCCTTAACTACTACGTCTAATCCTTTCTGCCCACAGTCCTCACTTCTCTCAATTTCAGATTGTCCCTCACAAAATGTAAGCTGCTGCCCTTCTCCTTCTCTATTCAGTTCGGCTAATCTTTCTTCTAGTTTTTCCATTATCTTTCCCACTACTTCATCATATCCGTGTAACCATCCTTTGCTACTATAAAATCTTTACCTACTTGATCAGCTATCTCAGTAAATGGCATGTCCATGTCTAACTGCCCTCCCTTCACTTCCATCAAAGGCATCTGTCTCTCTACATAAGTGGGAGGTGCTGTTGGTAAGGGCGGATACAGTGGGGCGGAAGCTAGTGATGCACTAGGCTGTGGGCTTCCTACTTTCACTTCCTGTCTCTGTTTAGCTGCTGCACTATCAACTTCCTTTTTCTTCTTTGGTACGCCCAATGCTGTTACAGTCACTGCCATGCCGGTCCACTTTCTCAATTCATCATCTAACTTCTCTCCCTCTGTTTTATATGAACCCTTTTTGTACCACTGAACATCCTTCTTCTTATCTCTATGCTGCATAACTTTTACACGTGGCCTTCTTTCTAATTCTCTTATTTTCGGTCCTAAAGCAACCGTTTTCTGTCCAATATCTGGTCCAAATGCTACTACCATAGTTTCCCACTGTTCACCTAATTCCTTCTCTCTACCCTTTTTATCTTTTGGTGGTGTCTGTGCTATTTCCATATCTACTACATTCAACCATTGCGTCAGTACAGGGGGACATCCATACTCATCACATTCTTTCTCAAACTCTGCCATTTTACAATCTTCCTCCACGCAATACTTCTTTGTTTATTTAAATATTCTACACAGTTCTACTATTTAGCAATTATCTCTCTTATACAGTTTTAAGCACAATAATGCAACATAAACACTTCCACTTATTTTTAATAAAACAATGTATTAA
This sequence comes from Puntigrus tetrazona, assembly GCF_018831695.1. Taxonomy (NCBI): domain Eukaryota; kingdom Metazoa; phylum Chordata; class Actinopteri; order Cypriniformes; family Cyprinidae; genus Puntigrus; species Puntigrus tetrazona. Next base: position 182,529 of record NW_025048297.1, on the reverse strand, counting down.
CAATAATGCAATAATTACTTAAAATATCCACATTAATAACCGGATTTAATGCACTGACATACACAAGCAAGGAATTATACTATATACATATAATTATATATATACAACGATCGTGTTATATTCGTTTCAATTGTTTAACCTTTCACTCGCACTTTAAAAATTTACTAGTTCGACGACTAGAGAGGTGCACCCAAATTATGGTAATTTACGGACTCTCACCGGAGGACTCCAACCCAAACGTGGTAATTTACCGGACTCTCACCGGAGGGACTCCAACCCAAACGTGGTAATTTACCGGACTTTCACCGGAGGGACTCCAACCCAAACGTGGTAATTTACCGGACTTTCACCGGAGGGACTCCAACCCAAACGTGGTAATTTACCGGACTTTCACCGGAGGGACTCCAACCCAAACGTGGTAATTTACCGGACTTTCAACGGAGGGACTCAACCCAAACGTGGTAATTTACCGGACTTTCACCGGAGGGACTCCAACCCAAACGTGGTAATTTACCGGACTTTCACCGGAGGGACTCCAACCCAAACGTGGTAATTTACCGGACTTTCACCGGAGGGACTCCAACCCAAACTTTATAAACATTCACGTACAAAAAACATACACGTATAATATGAATCTGTCTTTTAAAGTATTATTTTCAATGCATTTAATTTTACAAAACTGATATTTCACTAAAATTTACACATCCAGAAATTTTCCTCAGAATTAACACAGTTCTTTTAGAATAGTCAATAGCAGAGCTTTAATTAAATAGGTGTCTGCTTACCTTTTTTTTTTCAGAGGCGCCTCTCTGTGTTAATCTGAGTTCCGTTTCTGGATAATGAAACTTCCAATTCCTTCTAATCTCCTCAAACGATCACGTCGGACGTCACCAATTTGTTGTGCTAATTATTTTCTGCAATCCATGCGCATTCTTTTATCGAAGAGGAGACATAACTTTATATTCCAAATCATTTATTCGACAGATGCATATGATACAAACATCAGCTGCTGAGTTCATTCACACAAGAGAGTGTGTCCACACTCCAGCAGTTCTCAATATTTATCGTCGTCCCTCGTCAGTTCACACCCCCTCGCGTTATCTGACTCCATTGCCCATTCGGTGTTGTATCCTCTTTTCAAGAAAGCTGACCTCCTCATTCCATCTGTGACCTGTAGAACCTGAAGAGAGACATACACGACCCCTGACCCTCTCAACTCCCAAGCATGCAATTTGCTTATCACTCTTCTGCACGCAGACATAGGCCAGGGACGTTAGCTGACAGTTCCCTGTTCAACTAACATTCTTTTGAACAATATATTGCTTGCACAAATACCATACTACTTAAAAGATATATTTGCTATTTTGTATTTAAATACCATAGCTGATTATAATGCTCAAAATAAACAGTGAATTAATAATAATGAAAAATATAATAATGATAATAATATAAAAAATAAAACATCAGTAATATATATTCACAAAGGATAGAAAATATCCCACACGGTCCATCCCGAAGGATAGAGAGGCAGGACCGCATTACTGTCAGGGGCATGGCCTCGCAATGAGGACAATCTTGAAAAATATGCAAAATGACCACGCACAGAAATTGCTCATTTTGGTGAGACACCCAGGGAAACTGCTGGACCGCAGGGATGTCACTGATCGTGTCTTAGATGCCACCAAGAACAGCTTCTGATTCAGCTTCACCTCATAGTAGCACTTCAAAGCTAGTAGTCAGTTTTTCTAACATTTTCTAACACAGCTGCAAATTACAGTCAAAATTAATAAACATCCACAAATTCACAGGCCTGATACAGCCTGGATAACTTTGGATATTTGGAACATTTTTTTGTTTGTTAAATTCAAGTTTTTTTTGAGTGGTGATCAAGCAACTAGGCGGCAAAAAACTGACTTGTTTAATCAATTTTCATTACGACTTGCTTAAAATAATAGTTTGTTACACATTATACATTTAAAGCATATTAAAATATTAGTTTAAACATTTGACCTTGATAAAAGTGTGCTGTTAGGTTATGTCTAAGCATCTGTGCAGAGTGGAAACTGAATCACGCTTAAGTCAACAGCTCGATCACTTAATTTTGTATATAACAGTTGAACCAACTGAGCATTATCAAAGCGACAACAAAAGCAGTGCGCTCACTGGCAGTCCAGTTCATCAAAGAAAAAAAGTATATATTATATAAAAAAAGATCAGCATTTGAACACTATAATAAACGCTCAAGAAAGTCTGCATGATGACACTGTTATTTTTATTAAAGCAAAGTTAAATGAATGAAGAGCATGTCTATCTTTCGCGCGTCCCCCAGAGACAAAAAAAAAAACCTTCTTAAAATTTAGTTGGGTAATCTAGTTGGGTACTTTTTGGCTAGTGTGAAACTACCTGAACTAACCGAATTACCTGAACGAGGAGGTCTGAGTTCGGTTGCACTAGAACAGTGGAGCGGTTCGCGGTAATGCTAAAGCAACAAGACTCGGGAGCGCACTTTTTCAGGACATAAAGTAACCTGAGCATACATTTTAGACGCTTACAATGTTTGTACATGCAAGAGATGAGTGTTGATGATTTTACTTTGATTAGAGGAGTGAGCCTGTAGTGTATTCGTGTGTAATCAGAGCGACAAATGAATGTTAATAACACCTCCTCCTCAAAATAGTCAGTTTGCAAGAATCAGAAAGCGGTCTACATGCGACGCACATACTCGCATGATAACACCAAATTTATATTTATATATATATATATATATATATATATATATATATATATATATATATATATATATATATATATATATATATATATATATATACCCACATTCCATTGTCTATTATATATAGTGCACGTCTGTGATATGCAAATAAGGCTTCACAATTTTAAGTTATTTCATTATGCCAAAAAAAAGTGATTGCGTGGGCGCCTCTCTGTCAAGCGTGCGCAGCAATTTTCAACAAAAACACTTAAATAGGAATAGTAACAGAGCACATTCTTTTAGGTTACAGTTAGTAGCTTGTGTGATCCACATTAAAAGTAAATCTTCACAAGCATAGATGTAGTTGTACATTACCTGTACATTAAAGGCTGCTTGACGTTTTAAAATTATGTAATTGGTGATGCAAATTGGTTAGTTATTTTCGATCAAGATTAAACGAATATATGACTTCCCTTAAATTTGTTCTAATAAATCGCTTTTCCATTAAATGATAAAGATACAAAGCAGGTTTATAGTTAAATATTATTGTAGGCTACAAAAATACTAAAATGCTTCGTCTGCGAATAAGATTGCAGTTTCACATTTCTTATAAGCAATACAAAGTGAATTATTATTATTTATTTATTTTTTAACAACATTTTTATTTTCAAACACTGTTGTACAAATCTGGATGACAATATAATATATTTTGTTATACCAGGTTGTATAAATGAACAAAGAACAGTGAACCAAAAAGAGAGAACAAAAATAATAATTTAAAAATAAATAATAAATAAAGTAAAATAAAATAAAAATGAAAATAATAAATAAAAATAATTTAGCACAGAGATATCATTAAGAGAGAGAAAAAATATATATATATATATATATATATATATATATATATATATATATATATATATATATATATATATATATATATATATATATATATATATATATATATATATATATATTTATACCACAATATCTTTCATGTCTGTATACACTCAATGTCCATCATTTCCACAAAAGAGTCACCATCTGGACTCTGTAAAAAGTCAAAGAAAACTTTCCAGATATACATTAAGTTTGTTTTTCAAAAAATATGTAATCTTTTCTAATGCAAGGCAAGAAGTCATCCCTTTTATCCACTGCGCCACGCCAGACTTTTCTTCTTTCTTCCAAGAACATGCAATTACATGTTTAGCTTCCAATAAACAAAGAGTTAACAACACATTTTCATGTTTGGTAGTTTTAAAGTTCAGAGGTTGAATATGCAAAATACACAAACCAGGATCAAGAGGTATTACTTTGCTAATAATTTGACTTATAATACTCAATATTTTACCCCAAAAACACTTAACTTTGGTACATTCCCACATACAATGGAATAAAGTCCCCTTCTCCTGTTTACATTTGCAGCATACATCGGGAATATTCGGGTTGAAGTGATGTAGCTTAACTGGAGTAATATATTGTCTATCTAACCACTTATATTGAAGCAGTCTAAAATTGGAGTTCACTGTTTGAGTTTGGGCTTTAGAACATGCTATTTGCCACTCATCCTCAGTTATATCAATCTGAAGGTCATTCCGCCATGCTTGAAGTCTATCATTAAAAGATTCTTTAGAATTGGCTACAAATTTTTTATACAGTAGTGAAATCTGACCTCTACCTTTTAAACTATTAAGTGTAATGCTTTCCAAACTAGAAAGAGTGGGTTCTACCAGGCTTTGGCCTTGTCTTGAATGAATGAAGCTACGTACTTGCAAGTATTTGAAAAAATGCTTTTGCGGAATTCCAAACCTTGTTCTAATTTCTTTAAAGGACATAAAAATTCCTCCGTTAAATAAGTCTGTCACCTTACTAATACCTTGATTCGACCAGAATTTAAATCCTTGATCAGCTCTGCCAGGATGGAAATTTTCGTTGCCAAAAACTGGTGAAAAATATGAAAGTTTTGATAATTCACCTAAATAAGTAAGAGCCTCAAACCAAACTGCTATAGTGTTTCTGGTATATGGATTTTTAGTACACTTTATTAACTTTTTAACATCTGCTGAATATAAATATAAGTTCAAAGGAATTAGAATAGAGTGGGCCTCTATGGATGCCCAGGACGGAGGAAAGTCTTTATCAAAGTAAAACATTGCTGCTCTAATTTGAGCCGCCCAGTAGTACCATTTTAAGTTTGGAAGGTTTAGCCCCCCTCTGTCATAAGGCAAGTAGAGCAAAGAAAGTCTGAGACGAGGGCGCTTATTGTTCCAAATGAAATTTGTAAAAGTTTTTTTCATCAGAGCAAAAAAAGATGAATGCGGAGGGAGTGGGATGGATTGGAAGAGGTATAGCAGTTTAGGCAAAATTGACATTTTTAATATATTAACACGGCCAATCAACGAGATAGGGAGTTTTATCCATCTGTTCAGCAGGCCAAATATAATATCTGTTATGGGCTTATAATTAGCGGTTACAAGTTCATTAACAGTCGGTGTGATTTTAATCCCAAGATAAATAAAACCATTTTGTGAGATCCTAAAGGGTGTATGAACTGGGGGAAGAAGCCTCTCTGCTTTGTGGAGGAACAGCAACTCAGATTTAGAATTATTAATTTTATACCCTGAAAATTTTCCAAACATTTCAATCAGATTTAGCAAGGGTGGTATAGATTGTTTTAAATGTTTGAAAGGAATATAATAATATCATCCGCAAACAATGAAATGCGATGCTCTAAGGGTCCAACCTTAATAACTGAAATATGTGTATGTTTGCGAATTGCCATAGCCAACGGTTCAATCGCTAGGGTGAAAAGCAAGGGAGAGAGCGGGCAGCCCTGGCGTGTTCCTCTGAAGAGTCTGAAAGGGGCAGATATTATTCCATTTGTTAGAATCTCGGCTGAGGGGTTAGCATACAGGATTCGAACCCACTTCATGAAATTATTACCAAATCCCATTCTCTCCATAGTTTGGAACAAATAATGCCACTCAATCCTGTCAAACGCTTTTTCAGCGTCTAGTGACAATTATCCTTGTTATCCTAATTATAGTGCATTATCCTTGGTATTAGATTTCTCATGTAATATGTTTAATACTCTACGAATGTTATGAAATCCTTGCCTCCCCCAAACAAAGCCATTTTGGTCCATATGAACAAGCTTAGGCAAGTGTACTTCTAGTCTCTTTGCTAGTACCTTGCAAAGGATTTTTAAGTCATTATTTAGAAGAGAGATTGGTCTATACGAACCACACTCCATTGGTGGCTTGTTAGGCTTTAACAGCAGAGTTATTATTGCTGTATTTAGAGAAGGAGGCAAAGCCCCATTTTCCAGGGATTCCTCGTACATGTCCAAAAGGGGGCGAGTTAATTTATGATGGAAAATTTTATATAGCTCAATCGGTATGCCATCTGGCCCTGGGGTCTTCCCTCCTTTCATACTGTTAATGGCCTCAGTTAGTTCTTCACATTTTAGATCATCCTCAAGTGGTTCCATGAAACACAGATTTACAGACTCAAAATCCAAAGTATCCAGAAAGGCTTTTTGTCTCTCTGCGGCACTCTCTAGATAATCAGAGCTATAAAGAGCCTGATAGTAGTTTCTGAAAAACTTATTTATCTCATCTTGATCAAATGTTACCTCCCCCTCCTTTATCTGAATGGAATTTATGGCTCTTTCAGTTTGTAACTGCTTAATACGCCAGGCTAGTAGCTTACCCGCTCTCTCACCCCCTTCATAATAAGTCTGTTTAAGTCTCATCAAACTTTTCTTTGCATGTTCTAATGAAAGCTCATTATATTTAATTTTCAGTTTGTGCAGATCCAAAAGAAGATCGGGCGTAATTTTTTGGTATATTTCCGATTCAATGTTCTTTATTTTGCTTTCCAGGTCTATCATCTCAGCTTGGCACTTTTTATATTTATAGTTTGTGTAACTAATCTGTCCTCTTATAAAAGCTTTAAAGGCCTCCCACCGAACTGAAGCAGATGTTTGATTTGTATTTATTTCAAAATAATAATCTATCTGTTTATCAATGAACTCCAAAAATTTGGGATCTCTCAGCCAGGTTATATGTAAGCGCCATCTTGGGGATCTGCTTAAAAAATTTGGAAAGTTTATTATAAGTGAAACTGCTGCATGGTCTGAGATTAATATGCTATTATACCAGCAATCCTTGACTTTGGAAATTAGATCAACGGATAAAAGAAAATAATCAATACGAGAAAATGTTTTGTGAGTGTTAGAGTAACATGAATAAGTTATACTTTCTGGGTGTCTGTTCCTCCAAATATCAATTAAATTGAGCTCTTGCATAAACTGTTTTACCTCTGTTCTGGTCTGTAAATGAGAGAGGTCTGATTTAGTTGATCGGTCTAATTCTGGATATAAAGCACAGTTAAAATCTCCTCCTATGACAAAATGTCCCGACATTTCAGCCAATAGTAAAAATAGATTTCTGTAAAAAGTAGGATTATCCACATTGGGCCCATAAACATTTACTAAATTCAGTTTAACAGAAAATATCTCAGCTTGAATAATTATATACCTCCCAAGTCTGTCCTTAATAGTGTTAATTATTTGTAAAGGTATGGATTTATGTATAAGTGTGATAACCCCCCTAGACTGTGAATTAAAGGAGGCAGAAAACACTTGCCCTGGCCATCTCTTCCTCACCATGTCCACATCCTCTGTAGCTAAATGCGTTTCCTGGAGAAATACTATTTTAGCTTTCATTTGCCGAATTCTATTCATCACTTGTTTTAACTTTACAATTTTGTTTAGACCCCTTATATTCCAGGATATAAATTGGATATCAAATAGGGTAGCCATTATTGTATATAAAGCATAAGCTTATTCTGATCCTTGCAGAGAGTACTAGAGTGGATATACAGACTATTATTATATTTGAAAAAAAAAAATAAAATACACCATAGTAACATAACGGCAACAACATAGTGAAAGCAAGATACAGCCAAACAAAACTGGCCAACAAACAAGTATTTCCCCAAATGAAATACTCCTCCCCTCCCCAGAAAAACACTTCCCAAGTCTTCTCGAAAGAATCTGATTATGAAGCAACGTCGGTCCTTTCACGGTGAGGAACAACTGGACTGATAGTCAGACGAGTCCGCAGCAGACAGAATTATTAACCCCATATTACGAAACATACACATATATTATTTAACATGCGTGGTAAACCATAAGTTTGCTTACGTTTATGCAACTGATCCCAGTGAGAAACATCTTCCTTAGAGTGTTGTTATACTTTGTCTTTCAGATCTCGCAAAAATCTCGGAGTATCTGAAGGATTGTCGAACAAGTGGCGCTTTCCCTTGTATGTCACGCACAGAGTAGCTGGATGCAAAATCCCGTACCGCAGTTCGGGAAAGTTGAGATCGCGAAGCTCCTTCTTAACCGCGTCAAATCGTTTCCTTTTCTTGTGCAGTTCAGCTGACACGTCAGAAAAAAACTAGGGCTGTCAACGTTAACGCGTTAACGCATGCGATTAATTAAAAAAAATTAACGCGTTACTATTTTTTTAACGCAAATTAATCGTTTGTTAAGTTTGACCCTAACTTCTTGCCATCATCGCAGTGCGGATGGTTATCTATTATTGTGTGATCAGGGTAACGTCACAGCGTCACACATGTTTTTTACAACATCCGTTTACCATTCGAACATATTCTTTGTGTGGCGCACATTATACAAAGGGTTATCGCCATGGCTTTTCGGGACAGCGGATTTAACAGCGTTTTAACGAAGTGCCGTAAAATAGTCGGATCCAGTAAGTGCAGCGCTAGCACAGCAGAAGCATAAGTTAGCGATGCTACCCTCAGCTGATTATGACACATTGGCAAAGCTGGAAACATTGCTGGAACCTTGCAGGTACTTGATTTTTTCCCTCTTCAATTTTACGAATAAAAATTAGTAATTTATAAGTCTGAATGTAAACTGTAGTCATTTAGTCAATTGTGTATTTACTGTAGGTACATCACTGAGCTCCTAGGAGGTGAATAGTATGTATCCTGCTCTGTGGTGCTACCTGCGCTGTGCCATCTCCTGCGTACAATGGAGGTTTCTGATGTTGACCCTGCCTACATAGTGCGCTTCAAGGCTTCATTCACAAAGGATCTCAACAAGCGGAAGGAGAGCTCAAATATGTGGTGGTTAAAGATAGCAACAGCTCTAGACCCCAGGTTCAAGGACCTTAGGTGCTTGCCCAAATCAGAGAGGGGAGAGGTGTGGCAAAAGCTGAGTGTGATGCTGAAGGATGGAGAACCTGCTCCACAGAGCTCTGGAGAAGTAGAAGACCCAGAGCCACCAAAGAAGAAAATGGTCCTCCTAATGATGGGATCAGAGTCAGAGTTTGATGATGAGGCTCTGTCCACAGATAAATGTCTGGAAAGGTACAAGGAAGAGCCCTATGCCAGCATAGACACATGTCCACTACAGTGGTGGTCAGCACACTCAGGTGCCCATCCTAAGTTAGTCTGTCTGAGCAACTGGCTGAAAGAAGAGGATGTTGTATGATTGGTTAGGAGGAGGAATGTTGCACAGATGCACACTCTAGAGATTTCATTTTGTCTCTGTACAGACACTTAATTTCTAAAATAGACCTGATTGTTAAGATGATAACTGGAGGATCTGTCTCTTTGAAGTAGTTTTATTATACATTTCTTTATTTTGGATGAAGAATGTAGAGACTGTTTATTTTGTATTTTTGCAGACTTTCATTTCTGAAATAGTATTATAATAGAAATGTTAATTGTTGAGATAATAAAACTGGAAGATCTGTTTCCTTAAACTAGTATGACATGCATTTCTTTATTTCAACACATTTACAGGGAAATCTTTGTATTTTAAATTTGCGATTAATCGTGATTAATCACAGTCCATCAGTGTGATTAACTTGATAAAATTTTTTAATCGATTGACAGCACTAAAAAAAACATAAGTTTTCTTTCGTCTAACATTACGGCTGCTCGGGCTGCTTTCAGGGTACGGATTTTGTCAGCGTAGTTTAGGAATTTCATAATCACAGCTCTCGGCGGAGATGCAGAGCGATCTTCGGAGAATCTCCCAATTCGGTGAGCTCTCTCAATTACAAGAGGGCCTGGAAAACTTTCCCTGCCAAGTATTTCCGGGAGTAATTTCTCTAAGAAAGCACACATGTCCTTCCCCTCCTTTTTTTCTGGAAGTCCCACTAATCGTAGATTACTCCGACGACTGCGATTTTCCAGATCATCGACTTTTGATAATAGAGATTCTATGACCGTTTTCAACTTTGTGTTTTGAGTTTGCAACTCTGTGACTTTATCCTCTTGGGTACTTACTCGATCCTCCGCTTCTGTTACCCGTGTTGTGAGAGCTTTAAGCTCGCACTGCACTCCGTTAATCGCCTGGAGCAATCCTTCAAATCGCTCGGCAAAGTCCGATTTCAGTGAGTGAATAGCCTCAAGAATTGCAGACTGTTGGCTAACTTCTGGCGGTCCCTCGCTGTTAGCTTCGCTGGATTTAGCATCTGCCTCAGACTCTTCAGGTACAGTCGATTTAGCTTGTTTCTGCGTCGGTTTAATTGGTTTTGGTGGCATCTTAAAATGTTAAGATGTAACAAAATTCTAAATGGGAACAGTTTGACAACGCTTGTTGGGTTAAAGTATAAGATTTAAATCAGTATTTGTAGCGGAGCTCCGACTTGCCTCCACTCAGCACCGCGCCATAACCGGAAGTAAGTGAATTATTTTTACATAAAAAAAAAAAGATTTGTAATGAAGAATAATATGTAGACAAATAAATGATGTAACCCCTCGTAAATCGCACTCAGCATTATGATCTGATACACTCGTTAAATGTGTAAAATCTAAAATATGGTGCAAAACTGTGTCGCTTAGAGTAAATGTAAGCATAGGCTCATAGTGTCATGGTGTGGTTTAGTGTGAAGGATCACTCAACGAAAATAAATAAAACTTAATTTTAATCATCTTCAAACGGACAAAACAATAATATGCAGGCAGGCAGAACAAAAACCACACGTATTAACCTCGACGATCGGACAAAGGTGAATTCAAACACACAGGACTTCAATATACAATAAGAGGAATCCAGAGGTGACAGATGGTCGACGACAGACCAATGCGGAGCCAGGGGGACGATGGAGCCTGGTGGACCGATGGACCACGGTGGAGAGGAGAGAGCTAGGAGCCTAGGGGGAGTTGATCGGTCTACAGGCCGAGGTGGAGTCCAAGACTCTGAGGCCGGACGATGAGGCGAGGGATCCTCCACCCACGGTAGCCATGGAGACCAGCAGACCCGTGGCGAGCACCAGATGGTGAGCTGAGGATGAGCGCAGGGGTTGCTGGGATCCATTGACAGTGGATGTTATGGGTGGGAGGGTGGTTAAACTTGTATCGTAGACACTGGCGGCGGCGCTGGCTGCACGGGCACTGGAGGGAGCGCCCGAGGCACGGGCACTGGAGGGATGGAGCCAGGAACTCAGGATACAGGGGTGGTATCCAGTCGTAGTCCAGGTCGACATCATACAGCTCCTCTTGAAGATCCAGCAGCCCCAGGTATATGATTAGTGCTGGACTTTAAAGGCAGTCCTGCATGTACAAAAATTGACGAAAGGTTTTTTCCAATAAACTGAAGTTTTATTAATCAAATATAAAAGTTACAGTGCACTGGGTTGTCGGATGAACTCCTCACACCACATCACAAACCAACAACCCAAATCATTTTCAGACATGCATATTTCAGACATGCACATCTCTTCTTCCGGCTCCTCCTTTGTTCCTCCTTTGTTCCTGGTTCAAGCTTCTCCCCAGCAACCAATCTTCGTTTATCTGAATCCTGTTTTCTCGGTATCTGCACAGAAAACATCTTACACAGCACATCTGCTGCATCCTAAGGTTAACAAGTATCAGGATATACTTCCCTTAAACATAGTTGTGCAACCTATGACACATAAAAACATCAACTCATTCTAATACTCTTAATAAAACATAATGCCTATTTAAACCATTAAACAACACACTCGTGATTATACTAATGCATATAGATTCTTAAAATAATGCCATCACATTCCACTTCTTCGGCTATTCTTATTCAGTGTGTGCTGACTTGGTTTAACTCTTAGAACATCACATGCTGGCTTACTGCACGTACACAGAGAGCTAGTTCTGCTTTTGTAGTTCCACTCACATCCCGTTTTGCTCCACTTAGTAAGTGACAAACACACAATCTATACTTCTGTATCACTTTTGTCTTCTAGTAGTAAGCACATTTCATGGCACACAGATATGATGAATAAAACGAATATGAGTACAATGTCTAAAATTCTTATAAAAATCCCACAATTCCCTCTCTTGTCCTTGTAAGAGGTCACACTTCCTCATTCTCTTCCTCAGTAGGGGCATGCTGTAAAGAGGTGGACTTTCTTTCTTTTCTATAGCTGTCACTATTAGTGTATTACAAAGGGACCTTATACATGGGATGCAACAAAAACCATAAGTGACTAGTATAGCTATGAATACTCCTACCGAGACGACTATTGACGTTATCAATGCTTTCCACCTTCCTAGGGCCTTGTCTAACCAATCTCCAATGAGATTATCTACTCCTGAGGGCTCTTTCATTTCTATAGATAACGTCTTCAATCCTTCTAGGGCTAGGGTGACTGATCCATCAGGGGCTGTATTATTGGGGATGTAAGTACAACACAAATCTCCAAACATATGACATACACCACCCTTTTCTGCTAATAACATATCCAAAGCTAAACGGTTTTGCACAGCCATTAACAATGTTGGTGCTAGCTGTTCAGCTAGCCCATCCACCACATCCCTGGTCATGTTGGTTAATCTCATTACATTATAATGCACATACTTAATTCTGTCTACATTCATATTAGGGGTAACTGGGAAGAATGCAGATATTATGGGTGTGTTTTCAAATCCTGCTGCAATTTGGTTTACTAACTTGTATTCATTTGGTACTCCTCTAGGAATCCCTATAGCATCTATATACATGGGGCTATTTAATGACAGGTCTATACTGCTACCAGCTGGTCTTTTCCTCATTACATGTCTTCTATGTGTCTTTGTCACTGTTACTGCACTTGTTGTCTCTATCTTTACACCTATCAAGGTTATAGGAGCTCCCAATCTTACCATGGCACATACTCCTCTTGCCCCTTCAGTGATTCTAGTAAACAATCTACAATCACCACAATAATAATACAATCCGGCTCTTGCCCACGTTCCCATAAGAGCTCCATTGTCATGCACTATAATGTTGCACCAGTCTCTCATATGTTCTTAACTTTCTGTGAAACACTCATACGTTGGTAGATAAGTACATTTGTCTTTGGTGATTAGATGAAAAAAAATTCTACTGTCTTCCTTATGGGTTACAGCACATTCACCTGTTTTTTTGTTTTGGCATTTCACCTTGTCTGTTCCATATTTTTCTTTAAATTGTACTGCTATACCTGCACCATATACACAATCAGCACTTACACAGTGTGCTACAGGCTCTGTATGTGGGTTGGAAAAAATGTCACCTGTTTTATAAACTATTTTTAACGGTGTTGTTTGCTGAGTTTGTTGTTCTGGTGACATCTCTTTCTGATTCTCAGCACTTTCATCACTTCTTCCTTCACCACCCTCCCTCTCTTGGACCTGACTCCTCAGGTCCACTGCAGTGTCGTGTAAGGACCTAGAGGGAGGATCACAAGCTGCACAAAATGTTAAATGGAACCACGTGTCTCCTTTGCCTAGGAGCTGTACACAATGCGATGTGTGCGCCATCACCCTCAGTGTTGGAGACCACCGAGGCTCATTCCACTTCCTGTGGAAAGTCCTTACGCGAACCCACTCAGTTGGTGCCAGGGGGTTAGATGGTGGTGACACAGGAGTTGCCTGATGAGAAAAATTTGCAATCAGAGCAGTTAGTTTTTCAAAATATGCAGCGTGTGACAGTGGCTGTGCAGATTCTGGTTTCAATGCCATGGTAGGACCTGGAAATTGCCGACCTGTAAGCAACTCAAAGGGTGTGAATCCAGAAATCCCTGGGAAGGGCTCACAGCCATGTTAATTTAGTTTGTGCAAGATTTTGGCTAGCTTTAATCTGAGTGTCAAATTCATACGTTTAACCTTTCCCAGACTCTGGGGATGATATACCGCACCATAAGCGTGTGAAAAACCAAGGGATTGCTCAACTATCTTTAGATGTTCATTTTTAAAATGGCTCCCATTGTCAGATCGAATACGACGAGGAAACCCATAGTGAGGGATATAATGGTTGATTAAACACTTGATAACAGCTGTACTGTCCTCTCAGCCGACAGTATACACTTCGGGCCATCCAGTGAAGTAATCAACTATGACTAACACATAGCGTTTGCCATTGACTGGTATAACCATGTTGGTGAAATCTATCACAATCTCCTCACCTGGGCCATTTGTTAGTGGGAAGGAACCCTTCTGTGGTTTAATACTTGGCTTGACGTTGTGTTCCTGGCAGATAACACAATCATGTACATAACCATTGCCATCAAGAAAGGGTGCCACCAATGTTGGAGGGCACGCATCATTTGTTTATCACCAACATGACTAACACCATGAGCTTGTTTCAGTATGGAAGCAGACAGAGAAACAGGCAATGCTGGCCTTCCATCTGGGGCTTGCCATAAGCTATCAGGGGCAAGGAGGCCACCATGTTCGAGCCATATGGATTGCTCTTCTGGAGCAGACTTTCGTTGCTCCAATATGAGGTATTCACAGGTGAACCTAGGTAGGAGATCATCACAGATTTTTTCAGATCTCATCACCATTTGGGTGGCAACATAACCGACAGCAATTTTGGCAGCTGCGTCAGCGTCCATCAGCAATAGGACAATTGGTTTTGGAATGCCCAGAGCACTTTATCACTGCCACTTCGATGGGTATCATTAGGGCCTCTAAGAGATCCCTAGCTTCGCATGCATGCGTAATGGGTTGACCAGAAGTAGTAACAAAACCACACCTCTGCCACATTGGCAGCTCAACGTATAGGGCCGTAAGAACATAAGCAGAGTCACTATAAATATTTACACGTGTCTCACCAGCATAATGCAGAGCTTTAGTCACAGCCACCATTTCCGCCTTCTGTGCAGATTGCTTCCCTTCCAATCTTCCTGACACCCTTGTGATAAATTCCTGATCTACCTGTTCTTTATGACACCCTGAGGACCTCTGCTCTTCCGGATTCCCCTCCTTCTGCCCAAAAAAGTAGGTTTAAAGTTCATTAGGAATAAGGCATTATATATCATATGTCTTGTGAACCTATTGTTCTTCACTCTCATGTTTGGTCTTATTTGAAAGGTCTCAGTGCGATTGGTAAATTGGTCTCAATTTCACAGTAATCACTTATATTATGAGAAGATTGAGAACTTGGTAAAACTGTGTTCTGTTGAGAAGGAGGTGTGCCCTCCTTTTGGGTCTCTGAACGTGTACCAGCCATATGTGACCCTGGAGCACGGGAACCTAAACACCAAAAGGTTTTTACAATTTCATTTGGTATCTCTTTGTCTGGTCTGAGTATATAAGGAAAGTGACAAAACACAACAAGGCATGATTCTGTAGCCAGATCGGCCCGTAGTGTGGTGTATGTCCTCATACACTACACTATGTACTTTTTAAAGACCAGGTATACTGACCTTTTAAGTTTGTTTTATTTTGTTTTGTGTTATTTTTGTACTGCTGATCAGTTGTGCAAATGTTTATCAATTATACCAATTTGGAAACTGTTCTTGCCCGACAAAATAAATGTTAATCTTGGTTAACTTATAATATTGTCTGAAATAACTTTTCTAGTAGGTTAGTGACTTCTGAGGTTTTCCGCATTGTTGGCGTGCTAGGGTGAGTCAGATCAACGATCGATGGATGGAGCTGTTTTGAGATCTTGGCTTCTGGCCACCAAACTGGCTTAGCATGCTATTACTTAGGCGATGCATAAAAAATTACTCTTTTTGAGTCTATCAAGGAGATGGCTGCATTAAGGTAAGCGATCTATGGGGCAGCCTCTGACTAAGACCTGGACTAGCCCAGATGTGTCGTGAGTCTGTTCTGGCCAAACAAGGTCTCTAAGCGACCCAGACTCCTAACGAACGATAAGTCGAAACTAGGAAATATTATAGTTAATTAATGATCCAAATTTAATCACAACTAGAGGGATCAGCAGTTACATTTTAATAAATATAAATAAAATCACGAAAGATTGGAGTCAGATAAAATTATGTATCAGGTTAGTAATACAACTATATGTTTATTGGCTTTGCAACATTTGAAAAGCAAACACTTAGTGGAAAGGATGATTATCATGACAATTAATCTCTCGCTAGAGCCTTGTGGATGTGAAGTTTTGAAAGTTGGGCAAGACAAAGCAATGAAAAGTGCTGAATTTTAAGGGAACTTGAATCTGGAAAAATTTGCCTTGTAACCAGGGCTAAACCCATTCAAAGATTTCACTATCTCTCCTGAGGGAGAGATGGAGAAATTAATCAAATTAAATCACAACATTCGAAACTGACTAATCTTTTCAAAGATTAGTCTTAACAATGAAGTGTATAGTTTGGACCTTTAAATTGTCTTCAGATAGATGGACAAACAGCACCAAAAGGAATCAAAACAACATGTGTTTGGTCCATTTGCATTTGCTCTGGGTTTGCCCAACCCTCCAACTTTCTCACACCTCAATGGATTCTTGAATGAATGCACCTAGTGACATCGCAGCTCAAGACAAAAGAAAATTGTGCCCAATTTCAAATTGTAGTCACAAAAATCTGCAAATGTTTCCAGTATGGCCTATGCACACAATGCACATGTCAAGACTACTGGAACCATAGGGCCAAACCAAGGGTGTATCTTCAAAAAAGATTAGAGAAATGATAATCGGCCATTCTGAAGTTGCAAGAGGAAGAAAAAAAAGAAAATTTAAGACATATTATTTTTAATGTAATATAATTCATATTATAACAAGCTTATAATATATTATATTGCAATGACCAGGCATGGTCGTAGTCTCAGGGTGATTTTGCACTGATTTAGAAGAGGAGAGAAAGTTGTAGAAGGGTATGAAGAAGGATCAAGAATGTAGAAAAGAGGGAATGCGCATTTAAGGAAATCTGGGAGCACTGTTAGTGCTGGAAGATGAGAAAGAAAGAAAAAGCAGGTGGGGAAAGATACTGGTAAGAAAGGAAAATGAAAGGAATTATATAGCTAATGAGAAAGAACTTTTTTATCCTCTGTTAGTGTAAAAATCTCCAATGAGAAAAAATTATGTGTCCAGAATTTACCAACTAAAATTATATTTTAAGTTGGAGTTGATTGATCTGCCGCTCAGTAACAAGGGAAGGTCTGAGTTTAGTCCTGCTTCTTGCAAAGAAAGGAAAAACCCACAAACACAGTGGCACAAGTACTAGCAAACCAAACCATTCCTCCTTGGTAAGGAAGGCAGACATGAAGTCTGATCAGAAAGTTCATTTTTCTGGACATATTATTAAAGTTGTGTGTAATGTAAAAGTCAGGCAGAAAGTCACAAGTCTTTACGGACTGCAGAGATGGAAGTGGTCAAATTTATACAAATCTGACCATTAACACTTTTTAATTTTTAATTTTAGCCTTGTAGTTTCAAAACATGATCATGACCGTGATATGTCTTTGTAAACTAAAACAAATTTGCTTCTGATGGTGTGCAGTCCTAGGTTGTAACCACCAGCAATAGCTGTTTGACAGTGGCCATAACAGGAAAACCAGGACCCACCAGTCTTCAAGCAATTTGTAAAAAGGCTCAAAATTTTGTAGTTTCTCTCTTGTCTGTTTCTTTTTCAGACTGTTGGCAACCCTGGGGAATAAATTCCACAGGGAAGTCTGGTCAAACCTACACCAACTTACACCAAGGAGATGGGTGTGGAGACACTACAAGGGGTCATTCACACCTCATAACACTGAATGAATAATTCCATGACCCCCCAGTGTAGCACTAATTCTAAATTACGCAACACAAATTATGGTAGGCTAAACATCACCCATCTCCTACACACAAATTTTTACACAAACACACACACCTTCATCATTGTAATCGCATGACACATTTACCTGGTATTAAACATAAAACCTCCAGGTCTAAATTATTCAAATTTATCACATTACACATAATTTCAACATATAGGATGAATTAAATATAATTTTTTAATTTCTTTTAAAACATTTGTGCAATCTTGTGGTCTTATGAACTTACTGTATGTGAATATCGTAAGGTGCATAGGACCTGCATGGCCACAGTCACACAATAGTGAATCACAAATTTTAAAATTGAGACCTATTCAGCAATGCAGCTGGTCTCCTAGGACAAATACTTATGTCCGTTCATTGGCATTGTTACAAACTAGGGGGCCCACTAGTTTGTGGCACATGTCTAATGACTATACAATTTCATTTAAACAAGTAAACGATCACATTTACATTATTATCAAGTGTGAATGGCCTGCACGTCAAATGCACAGGAAGGATTGAAGAAACTGAATTACAGATTTTAAATTTTTTCTGCTCTTTTTGACCAAGTTAAATTCTAAGGTTTGCATTAATGCTTTGAAATGAAACAAGTGATATAGGCAATTTTATAATGAGAATTGTATAATATTTAATTATGTGTTTTATTTTAATTATGCATAACACCGGTAAATATACTGGTTATATTGATTTTGTTACTTTCCTTTTATTCACTCAGACCAAGAACCTAAATCCAAATTGTAGCATTTAGTGGTATTAAATAATCTGTAAACCACATGAGACCTGTCCATTAAATAAGCTGATTCAGAGAAATGGAGACCCGGTTTACCACTCGCACTTGACAGATGGTTGCTGCTTTAACTTTTGTTTAACCCTTCTCTCCCCACAACATCACCCATGTCAGTGTTCGGTTATTGTTTGATTGCTCAGGAGTTGTTTAGATGTTTAGGTGTATAGAAAAGGGGGACCCTTACAGGTGCAACTACTCCCTCTCTACCAATCATCAATCCGTCACTACTTAGAACCCACTTACTGCCTTCTATTTCCTGGACTAGATCTTGGTAATATGTGGTGTCGTTCCTGTGATAGAATAGGGTGCATTGGAGGGGGTCTATTGGGGGTGTAAGGGTCCCCCTTTTCCTGCAGAATGGAATCCAGAGGCCCTGGTCGAAGGTCAATGCGTGTTCGGTCTTTTCTTTGCATATTGTTAAAAATCACTAATATTTATTAATCTTTTGTATTTCCAATTATAGTACTGACTTTATATATGATTTTATATATAATTTTATTTGACTCCGATCTTTCATGATTTTATTTATATTGATTAAAATGTAACTGCTGATCCCTCTAGTTGTGATTAAATTTGGATCGTTAATTAACTCTAATATTTCCTAGTTTCAGCTTATCGTTCGTTAGGAGCCTGGGTCACTTAGAGACCTTGTTTGGCCAGAACAGACTCACGACACATCTGGGCTAGTCCAGCTCTTAGTCTGAGGCTACCCCATAGATCGCTTACCTTAATGCAGCCATTTCCTCAATAGACTCAAAAAGAGTAATTTTTTAATGCATTCCCTAAGTAATAACATGCTAAGCCAGTTTGGTGGTCAGAAGTCAAGATCTCAAAAACGTGCCCCCGGCTCTATCCATTGATCGTTGATCTGACTCACCCTAGCACGCCAACAATGCAGAAAACCTCAGAAGTCACTAACCTACTAGAAAAGTTATTTCAGACAATATTATAAGTTAACCAAGATTAATGTTTATTTTGCCAGGCAAGAAGAGTTTCTAAATTGGTTTAATTCATAAACATTTGCACAACTGATCAGCAGTACATATACAAAAAAAACCAAAACAAAATAAAACAAACATAAAAGGTCATTATACCTGGTCTTTAGAAAAGTACATAGTATGGTGTATGGGGACACACACCACACTACAGGCCAATCTGGCTACAGAATCATGCCTTGTTGTGTTTTGTCACTTTCCTTATATAATCAAACCAGAAAAAGAGATCCCAAATTTAGTTGTAAAAACCTTTTGGTGTTTAGGTTCCCATGCTCCAGGGTCACACCTGGCTGAAACACTTTCAGAGACCCAAAAGGAGGACACACCTCCTTCTCAACAGAACACAGTTCTACCAAGTAAGTAATCTTTTCCATAATATAAGTGATTACTGTGAAATTGAGACCAATTTACCAATCGCACTGAAACCTTTCAAATGAGACCAAACATGAAAGTGAAGAACAATAGGTTCACAAGACACATAACATATAATGCCTTATTCCTAATAAACTTTAAGCCAGGTCTTTTGGGCAGAAGGAGGGAAAGCAGGAAGAGCAGAGGTGAGGAGGGTTTCATAAAGCAACAGGGAGGGAGTGTATTGTTTACTCTCTTTTTGAAGTAATTTTGTTCCTTTGGATATCCCTTCTCAGATTAGTAAGGTTTTTGACTCAATTTAACTCATATCCAAATTACAACCTATGCTTTCAATGCCTAATGCAGAAATATTAATTCATGACCTCTAGGTTAGATTATTGTAATGCTTTATTGGGTGGTTGTTCTGCATGCTTGATAAACAAACTTCAGCTTGTCCAAAAGGCAGCAGCTAGAGTCCTTACTAGTACTCGGAAGTATGACCATATTAACCCGGTTTTGCCAACACTGCACTGGCTCCCTATCAAACATCGGATAGATTTTCTTATTAATTACCTATAAAGCCCTGAATGGTTTAGATCCTCAATACTTGCACAAGCTCTTATCACATTATAGTCTAGCACGTCCGCTGTGTTCTCAAAACTCTGGCCATTTGATAATACCTAGAATATCAAAATCGACTGCGGGCGGCAGATCCTTTTCCTATCTAGCACCTAAACTCTGGAACCATCTCCCTAACTCTGTTTGGGAAGCAGACACACTCTGTCAGTTTAAATCTAGATTAAAGACACATCTTTTTAACCTAGCCTACCCATAACGCACCAACACACTTCTATTATTCAAATCCCTTAAAGGATTTTTAGGCTGCATTAATTAGATCAGCTGGAACTGGGAACACTACTTATAAAACACAATGTGCTTGTGACATTGTAAAAAAGAATGGCATCTACGCTAATATTATATACGGTAATATTAGTTTCACAGTTTGTATCCAGACTAGATGGTGGATCAGCACCCAGAGATTATGTTCATCAGAGACCAGAACACCTAGATGTACACCGTGGACAGATCACCAGATACACACACACACACACACACACACACACACACACACACACACACACACACACACACACACACACACACACACACACACACACACACACACACACACACACACACACAGACAGACAGACAGACAGACAGACAGACAGACAGACAGACAGACAGACAGAGAGAGAGAGTCATTTACACTATCTGACATAGCTGTGTTTAAAATTTAACTGGAGGTGAAGTGCTGGGCGTCTGGCTAGAGTAGAAATGGCCCCAATTGAGTCTGGTTTCTCCCAAGGTTTTTTTTTTCCCCATTCTGTATGGATGGGGTTTCGGTTCCTTGCCGCTGTTGCCTCTGGCTTGCTTTGTTGGGGACACTTAACTTCTAGTGATTATAGTCGATTATAGACCATCTCTGCATTTAATAACAAATTGTTCAATCTCGTCATTATACATCCGTATCATTGTATGCTTCTACTTCATACTGTTCAGTGCTTTGATACAACCTGTGTTTTTAAAAGCACTATATAAACAAAAATGATTTTGAGTGAGTTACATTTTTTACATTCTTTGTTATGTAGAATATCATTTAATATATGACTCAATGGCCCAGTTTCACTGACAGGGCTTAGCCTAAACTATGATTAGGTCATAGTTAGGACATTTAAGCATTTAAGCAATTTTTATAAACATGCCTTTTAAAAACACATTACTATATACATCTTAAGACAAAACAAAGGCACTGACTGATTTTACAACATGTACAGAGGCCTGTAGCATGAAGCCAGTTTACCTGGTAACCAGGTAAGTTTCAGTTTAGTTTGCACCAACTCTGGGTTTTAGGTACCATGAAATTGGTTTGGCTTTTAGCAGCACACACCAGAGCAGGATATATTCTGGTTTGGAGAGAGCAAACTGAAATTTGACCACTCAGCTTCAAGCAAAGTGACACATCTGTGATGCAATAAAACCTCTCCCCCAGATTCTTTTACTCCAAATTAAAGGATGCTACATAGTAAAACATTAAGATTAAGATGCATTGACAGCCAAAATAAAAAGGTTGGTTAAAGTCTGGGTGAGCAAGTTTTACACTGTTTGTCAGTTGCAGTTTTAAGATGTGCAAAAGTTTCTTCACAATTTGTTGTCTAGTCAGCTGAGGAAAGTTTGAGGTAATTGAATTCTTTTTGGTTTATGTCCTGTCATGACAGGATTCTGTTTGACTATTTGATGTCAGCATAAATAGAGGCTTTGCTTTTCGCCAAACATCCCTACATCCTTCAATGAAGCGTTGATAATACAGAACCATTCCAAGGAAGGACCTGATCTTTTTCTGACATGGTGTTCTTCCATCAGGTTCTATCAAATCAGAAGCTTGAATCTTGTTAATTGCTTCAACGTTCCCAGGATCATTCTTAATCCCTTCCTCACTTCCTCACAATATATGTCAAAGAAAGTTCACTGATCGTCTCAGGAAATAACATTTCTTCAGAGCGAGAGAGGATGCATAGTCATTATTTGACTTGCGAATGATACATATTTTGCTCCATACCATTTAGCACTGTTTGGCTTGGTGGTACACCTGTATGGGAAACGGACAGGTCTGTCATCAGTGAGGTTAATTCGGTGGGCAATAGCCTTTAGCCTCTACACAGTCGATTTTATTTCTCATACTTCTCAATAACGTGTAAGAACTTGTCTTTCCAGAGGGCTGACACTTCACACAGTCCAAATCAAGATTGCCAAGGTTTAAGTCACTCGATTTCATCACTAGATCTAGGAGGTAAGGGTTCCTTAGTACACTGCAGATTTGACTGAGCCTGATTTGGTAGCGGTAAATCTTGAACAGCAATACAAGGTGATATGTCAGCTATTTTTTTTGCATTTATTTTCAAAACAACTCTGCAATTAGTGGGATCTAACCATCTCCCCATAGTGGTGTTATGACTCTTCCAACCAATGTTTGTCTTGGTTTCGCTCTGGACTCCACAATAATGTTGCTGCTGACTGACAAAACAGAAGACTGTGAGGGCTTACTCCAAACCAGATGTTCGATTTGTGGGTCTAACGTCATACTAATTTTATGGTTCCGACTTTCTCAGGTATGAATTCACCTCTCCATTGTTCTTTGTATAGAAAGATACAAATATAGAGATAGAAACATAGAGCACTCATCATTCTCATAGTTACTTGACTTAGACACGAGCCTCCAGTAACCGTTGGTTTCTGTCAAATGCATCAAAACTCATTTTTGCCCAATTATTTTGACATTATTGCCCAAAATCATCTCTTCTGCCCAGGCACAACTAAAGCAGGAATTATCATGGTCCATCAGTATAGCTTTAAGATCATAGACTGCAGTAGGGGTAACATGGTGACCACCGCAAACAATAATGACAATATCTCACCTGCACCTACCACCTACAGCTCAACCTGACAAAGACTGAGCTGCTTGTATTCCCTGCCACTCCAACTACACAGCATGACTTCACCATCCAGCTAGGTTCTTCTACAATTACCCCATCAACCTCAGTCAGAAATCTTGGTGTAATCCTCGATGACCAACTAACCTTCAAAGATCACATTGCAAACACTGCTCGATCCTGCAGGTTTGCATTACACAACATCAGAAAGATCAGGCCCTTTCTAACAGAGCAAGCTGCACAGCTACTTGTCCAGGCCCTTGTCATTTCTAGACTGGACTATTGCAATGCTCTTCTGGCTGGCCTTCCATCAAACACAATAAAACCTCTACAAATGATTCAGAATGCAGCGGCACGGCTGGTATTCAATGAGCCCAAAAGAACCCATGTTACACCTCTCTTTATCTCCTTACATTGGCTACCGATTGCAGCTCGCATCAAGTTCAAGGCACTGATGCTTGCATATAGAACAACCACAGACTCGGCACCAGTCTACTTCCACTCACTATTACAAATCTACACACCCTCTAGAAGTCTGAGATCTGCTAGCGAGCGACGCCTCGTGGTACCATCTCAAAGAGGCTTGAAATCACTCTCCAGAACTTTCTCGTTCTCTGTTCCTGGCTGGTGGAACGATCTTCCCGTACATATCCGGAATGCTGGATCTCTGTCAATCTTTAAGAAACAGCTGAAAACTCACATCTTTCAGCAATACCTGACCTCATCATAAAAAAAAAAAAAAAAAAATTAAATAAAAAAAATACTCACTGTCTCTGTCTCACTTCGCCTCCCCCTTGTTTATTCCTTCCCTTCTGGCATGTACTAATTTGAACACTGCCTGTGACTGGATGTTACAAAGACTTACTCTGTCTGTTTGTCTCTCAAAAAAATTAATCGCTGTTGTACTCTCAGTTGTAAGTCGCTTTGGATAAAAGCGTCTGCAAAATGACTAAATGTAAATGTAAATGTAATATCTTGTGCTGAATGATTTGTCATATCTGAATTACTTTTCAGCAAACTTTCTTCAACAGACTTGTTTGATGCCATCAAACCACTGTTGATTAAAGCTTTAAAGATGATATCGTTCTCAAGTGAAACAGATGTGTAAAACAAGCTACATCACAAAAAATTTGACACAAAGACTCGTAGATCACAGATCATTTAGTTCGACTGCTGGTTGATTGAGCTAGCATCTTTCCCTTCCTTTGGACATCAAGTCAAGACAAGTCAAGTCAAGTCAAGTGGCTTTTTTATTGTCATATCAACTACATATAGCTGTGCAGTACATAGTGAAATGAGACAATGTTTCTCCAGAACCTGGTGCTACATGAAGTCACACTTACAACAATACACAATACAAAAGAACTCACATATTGAGCTAAGACAGTGTCTTAGCCACATAAAGTGCAAAGTGTGCAGACTAGTGTGTTGGAAACTTTTTTGTAGCTTCTTTTTAAGAAGAGACCAGGAGATTCTTGGTAAAGCAGGAGTTCGTTTTTTATTTCGTTGCTGTAGTCATCTGCAAGAAGTCTTCAAAAATCTTTAAGAAAATCGTCAAGCAATCTCCAAGAAAATCTTCAAGAATCTCCAAGAAACAAATCTAACTGAAACATGTTAGGTTGACGTTTATATGTTTCAAAGGGGGAGGAGTACACAGAGGTGGAGACCAGTAAAACAAAAGTATGCAAATGCAATCAGGAACTTAGCCCAGAACAGGAACTTTCCCGATCCTTGATCTATTTAGCATCCAAGTGTCATTCAAATGCATAGGTGAAACAAAACGCACAGTTGTATTTTAGGATTAGCATTCACACTTGACTTAGGACGCCTACCAGATGTTCAAGAACTGAAAGACAAAAGATAACCGTCTTGGGGCTTGGGCTTCCTGCTCTTAGAATGTAAATCACAATACACATTCAGCATATACTGTTATATTGGAGTCTGTGTTTAACCGTTTATAAATTTGTAATACAACAAGTGCAAACAGCAGGGGAGTAGAGTGCAAACCCAGTGTGCAAACTAGTACAAACAGTGCAAAGACATAATTAGTGCAAGAACACAAAATATAAATAACAATAATAATGAAGTGCAAAACAATAAATATGACGTGCAAGAATGCTTATGGAACAGAAAGTCCATTCAGGTGTGGTTATTGAGTAGTCTGATGGCTTGTGGGAAGAAACTGTTAAGCAATCTGGTTGTGAGGGCCCAAATGCTGCTGCACCTCATCTCTGTATGCTGACTCGTCGTTCTTGCTGATGAGACCCACCACTTTCGTGTCATCAGCGAACTTGATTATATGATTGGAGCTGTGCATCGCTGCACTGCATTTGCTGAGTCAGCAAAGTGAACAGCAGTGGACTGAGCACACAGCCCTGAGGAGCTCCAGTGTTCAGTGTGGTGGTACTGGAGATGCTGTTCCGGACTGACTGAGGTCTGCCTGTCAGAAAGTCCAGGATCCAGTTGCAGCAGGCTTAGCTTCTCTATAAGTTGCTGAGGGATGATGGTGTTGAATGCTGAGCTGAAATCAATGAACAGCATTTGGCCGAAGTTTCTCTTTGAGTCCAGATGTGAGAGGGCGAGATGGAGGATTGTGGTGATAGCATTGTCCGTAGAGCGGTTTGGACGATACACAAACTGTAATGGGTCAAGTGAAGGTGGTAGCTGTTACTTGATGTGCCTCATGACAAGCCTCTCGAAGTATTTCATCACAATTGGTGTGAGTGCACCGAGACGATAGTCATTGAGGGACAAAACCACAGACTTCTTAGTCACTGTGACAATTGTTGTTTTGAGGCATGTTGGAATGACAGAGCTGCTCAGAGAGACATTGAAGATATTAGTGAAGACATCAGCTAGCTGCTCTGCACACTCCTTTAGTACTCTGCCTGGAGTACTGGGTCATTGGTATGAAGGGTGGACTTCCTCACCGTTGTTTAATTCTGTACCTCAAAACGTGCGTAGTCATTCAGCGCATCTGGTAGGAAGGTGTCACCATCACAGACAGGTGAAGTTGTCTTGTAGTTGGTGACCGCTTGAAGAGCAGAGATGGATCCTGCTGGCCAGGCTTTAATCTGTTTCAGAACCGGTTTAGAGCGTCTGATGAGTGGTCTGTATGCTGGAATCAACATAACAGAGATGTGGTTTGAGTAGCCGAGGTGGGGGCGGGGCTCCGCACGATATGCACCAGGAATGTTTGTGTAAACTAGATCCAGCGTGTTTGCTCCTCTCGTAGCAAAGTCCACATGCTGATAGAATTTAGGGAACACTGTTTTGAGATTTGCGTGATTGAAATCTCCGACGATGATAAACAGTCCATCGGGGTGAGCATTCTGCAGCTCGCTAATAGCTCTGTACAACTTGCTCAGAGCCTCCTTAGCATTAGCGCTGAGTGGAATGTAAACCCTGATAGTGTAGATGGTGGTGAATTCCTGGGGTAGATAAAAAGGTCTGCATTTGAGTTAGATATAACTATTGCTGTGTCCTTACACCATTCCGTGTTGATATAAACACACATGCCACCACTAGTCTTACCGCACAGTGCAACATTTCTGTCAGCACGAAATACGGTTAGCCCAGTTAGCTGAATGGTGGTGTCTGGAACTCGCTGAGCCACGTTTCCGTAAAGACAAAGACGCAGCAATCCCTATACTCACGCTGTGTAGTTCAGTGAAGTCAAATGTAGTCCATCTTATTATCAAGTGAACAGACATTGGACAGAAAGATGGAGGGGAGTGCCGGCTGGCTAGGGTTAGCAGTTAGCCTAGCACGGACACCCACCTATTTACCGCGCTTCTGTTTCCTCGAACACTGCTTGCAGCTGCTTCCTCTTCCCCGGCCTTTGGCATCAGGAGACACCAAGGACTGAGGGCCTGGTCTTCACAGCAAGTCGAGGTCACAGCGTGCAACGTCGTTGCTCAGTTTTTCTGAGCAGTTGCAGTGTGTGGTGGTCATATGCATGGACACAACTGTCGTTGGTGTCCATGCCCTACGAAATTTCGGCTCGAACAAACAAAAAACACCATTTTGGTTCCGGAGTGGCCGCTGCGTGCTACTGCCGTGCTGCCATCTTAGATTCCCTTGGAATTCCTTGGATGGTCAGGTAAGAAACACTGGAAACAGATCCTATGATTTTTGCAGTGAGTAAAAGCTGAATGTGAGGTGACCTTGCGAATCAAGCATGATGAAGCCTTCAATACTAGGATAGTTGCTGCTCTTCTTGTTCTTCTTAGTTGACCATGCATTACTACTGTGATTCATCAAAACTCTCCAGCATGTCGATCACTTTTTCCAGAGCCATATTTTCAGAATGTTTTGACTGAAGTAAGTCCTGTTCCACTTTCACTGGGCATGTGCTAGGACTTACATGCATCTCATTTAAAGAAAATTTATGTTCACATTTAACATGTCCATGTCCTTTTCCTGTGGCTCTGATATTTTTCTCTGAATGATACTCATTCAGGATCTCTTGCACTTCATAAGCTGTCCATTTGCCAATGGTCGATGAACGAAAAGTCAGTGTAGATCGTAGTTTGGACAATTCCTGATGAACATTCGTTTGACTTCCGATTATCCAGCACCTTTCCTTGTTGCTTCAGACACTCAGCTGTTATGTCCACAGTACGGTGTAAGGGTCCCCTTTTCCTGCAGAATGGAATCCAGAGGCCCTGGTCGAAGGTCAATGCGTGTTTGGTCTTTTCTTTGCGTCTCGTTAAAAATCACTAATATTTATTAATCTTTTGTGTTTCCAATTATAGTACTGACCTTATACATAATTTTATCTGACTCCAATCTTTCGTGATTTTAGTTATATTTATTTAAATGTAACTGCTGATCCCTCTAGTTGTGATTAAATTTGGATCATTAATTAACTATAATATTTCCTAGTTTCGACTTTGTTTGTTAGGAGTCTGGGTCGCTTAGAGACCTTGTTTGGCCAGAACAGACTCACGACACATCTGGGCAAGTCCAGGTCTTAGTCAGAGGCTACCCCGTAGATCGCTTACCTTAATGCAGCCATTTCCTCAATAGACTCAAAAAGAGTAATAGTAATAGCATGCTAAACCAGTTTGGTGGCCAGAAGTCAAGATCAAAAATGAAGTCAAAAATGTGCCCCCGGCTCCATCCATTGATCGTTGATCTGACTCACCCTAGCACGCCAACAATGCGTAAAACCTCAGAAGTCACTAACCTACTAGAAAAGTTATTTCAGACAATATAAGTTAACCAAGATTAACATTTATTTTGCCAGGCAAGAATAGTTTCCAAATTGTTATAATTGATAAACATTTGCACAACTGATCAGCAGTACAAAAATAACACAAAACAAAATAAAACAGGTTAAAAGGTTATTATACCTGGTCTTTTAAAAGTACATAGTGTGGTGTATGAGGACACAAAACACACTACGGGTCGATCTGGCTACAGAATCGCGCCTTGTTGTGTTTTGTCACTTTCCTTATATACTCAGACCAGACAAAGAGATCCCAAATGTAGTTGTTTAAACCTTTTGGTGTTTAGGTTCCCGTGCTCCAGTGTCACACCTGGCTGGAACACGTTCAGAGACACAAAAGGAGGGCACACAGTTCTACCAAGTTCTTAATCTTCTCCATAATATAAGTGATTACTGTGAAATTGAGACCAATTTACCAATCGCACTGAGATCTTTCAAATGAGGTCTCATGAGAGTGAAGAACAATAGGTTCATAAGACACATAATCTATAATGCCTTGTTCCTAATGAACTTTAAACCAACTCTTTTGGGCAGAAGGAGGGGAAGCAGGAAGAGCAGAGGTAAGGAGGGTGTCATAAACACAGTAGGGGGGTGGGTGGTGTTGTTTACTCTCTTTTTGAAGTCCTTTTGTTCCTTTGGATATCCCTTCTCAGATTAGTCTTATTGCATTTACAGGTTTTGATTCACCTGCTTACAACGGTTCAAGCGCAACCAGTAATCAAAGGAGTCCTCCTGAGGTTCCGGAAGAGTAGTGCAGAAATATTGCAGTGGGATAGAGGAATACTGTTGATAACTGAAATGCTTGTGTAACAGGGTGTAGATTGCATCAGGATTTGTTCAGATATTTAAACATCTTGACAGAATCCACACCTTAACAAATCTTTAGCTTTGCATCTCAGGTGGATTAAAATATCTTTACCTTTTTCTTCAGAAGGCAGAAAACCCTTCCTTATGAAGTATTTCATGAGCTCTACCCACTCATCAAGTGTAACAGTATCTGTTAATCCTTGGAATTCCCTGGAATTCAGGGGATCTTTGACTTCCCCCTGATACACAACTTGAATCTGTGAGAAACTGAATGAATAAATAGTATATTCGTAAAAACCACACAACAAAGAAATAATTACCTGCACACAGAGCAGTGTGAGATAAACGGCAGGTTCAGAGATGTTCTAGTTCCACCTATTCAGAATACATTTAACTTTTTTAGCAAAAGCAAAATGGTGCATGGGGGAAATGGTACATCAAATAAAAAGTATCAAAACAACACATACATAAAGAGAAAACAAACTCGACAAATGGCATAACGATCACATTAACACAGGATTTACTTAAAGGACCTTAGAAGTGATGTTTATATTCATTTAACATTTATCTCGTAACATATATATTAAAACCATAATACCATGGTTTTACTATAGAAACCATTTTAATTTTTGTAAGGGTTGTGTTGTTATCTCCCTGATAGCACATGTTCATCTAGAAAACGTCTATTTGACATCTGCACTTACATCTGCAAGACATATTATATAGGTTGTTTGTTCATCTGTAATATGTCTATTGGACATCTCTGTAGATGCGAAATAAACATCTATTAGATGTTTTTAAAATGTTTATGATTTAGAATGTGTGTAAAACTGACATCTTGGCTGCCAGTAAATTCTCCTTGTGCTCCCAATGGCCCGTTGTCACGGGCGTGATAGGCAGGAGAGCAAACAACGCGTATAAATGAAAATAAACTATTTTAATCCACTCTTAGAGATGAAAATAAACGATATACATACAGGCAGGCAGGCAGATAGACGGGACAATATCACACGTAAATATGGACGAGATCGGACAAACGGAACTGAAAACACAGGACTTAAGTCCCCCGGGTAAATTACTAAATTAAATCACACACAGCTGAAGACGATAGACAATTAACTAAAGTGGGTCAAACTGAACACATGGCACACGATGAAAACAATAACAAAGTCCAAAGACGTGACATTACCCCCCCCCTCCTGGAAGGTGCGTCCTCGCACCTAAAGAGTAACATCAAAATAAACAAAACAACTAGGATACTGGGTCTTGGGAGGAGGTTCTGGTGGAGGACGGCCCCCAGGAGGGAGTAGACAGACAGTCCAGGGAGGAACAGACGGAGGGAGGAGCCAGGGAGGACACAGGAGGAGTCCAGAGCAGGAGGAGATCCAGAGCCCAGCTATGGTGGTCCACGGTGGAGCCGACGGAGGGAGGAGCCATGGAAGAGGAGCGGCCATCGACTCCATGGGGCCGACCGACGGCGGCGGAGCAGGTGGTGGAGGAGACTGAAGCGGAGACGGAGAGCCGAAGAGCCAAGGTGACGTTGAGGCGCTGGAGGTCCAAGGCGACGCTGCAGGCTTCGGCGACTGACACGGAGACGGGGGACAGGAAGGACGAGGCGGAGCCAGAGCGACTGAGGACTGAGGTGAAGCCGGAGGGAAGGAGGAGCCTGACAGAGCCGGTGGGATGGAGGGACGAGGTGAAGCCGGAGGAGAGGAATCCCGAGGCGACGGATGGTCGACGACAGACCAATGCGGAGCCGGAGGGACGATGGAGCCTTGTGGAGCTGGTGGCCTGACGGACCACGGTGGAGAGGAGGGAGCTAGGAGCCCAGGGGGAGCCGACGGGTCTACGAGCCGAGGAGGAGTCCGGGACTCGGAGGCGGGACGGTGAGGCGAGGGATCGTCCACCCTCGACGGCGATGGAGACCGACAGACCCGTGGCAAGCTCCAGATGGTGAGCTGAGGGTGAGCGCAGGGGCTGCTGGGATCCATCTGCGGCGTATGACCAGGGTGGGAAAACTGGAAGCGCACGAGGCGCGGGCACTGGAGGGAGCGCACAAGGCGCGGGCACGGGACGGAGCGCACGTGGCGCGGGCACGGGACGGAGCGCACGTGGCGCGGGCATGGGACGGAGCGCACGTGGCGCGGGCAATGGAGGGAGTTTTTGGGGATCCAGCAGCCCTAGGTGAGGAATCAGCTCACCCTCAGCCGATGTGCAGTGGGCGGAGCTCCACTCCGCGCTCTCCTTGCAGTCGGCTCGCTCCACCGTGGTGAGCCCTGTTGCTGGCTCTCGCGCACCTGATCTGACGTATTCGGCTCGGGTCCTGTTACGCTACACGGCTCTGTCGCTCTCTCTGGCGATGGGTCCGTGGTCGCACCCCGTGTCAGCGGTGGGCTCAGGCTGGGGCTCGACCATGCGGTAAAGGGCTGAGCTGGGCTCTGGATCCTGAGTGGGGCTGGTGTCGGTGTCCTCCAGTGCAACAGTCATCGACGATTTGCACGACACCAGCACCCACTCGACGTAAGCGCCGATGCTCTCTTGAGGACCGCTCCCGGACAGCTGCGCCTGATTGGAAATGTTTAGTATGCGGAAGTAGATTCCGCACAGAAAGCTGTCCAGGTAACGAGAGTCGTTGGCCAGGTGGAGGAATAGCGCGGTATATTCCTCGAGAGAGCAATCCCCCTGCTCCAGCAGGAGGATGAGGAAATTCGGGTCTTGGTACGGGGAATACATGACAAACAAAAAAAATTAAAAAAAATAATCGCCGCTGTTACGAACCATACACTGGTTTTCGTGTGTATGTTCTTTTTTTTTCTCTCTCTCTGTTCTGTCACTTTTAGTGTTTTCTAGGTACCGCCTACTCTCGGAAATCTGTTGGCTGGTGTAGCTGTCAATCATTGTTGGTCACTTGTGACGTCGTGTGATCTCTGCCAATTGCGATCTGCCTGGAGACCTTTAAAAGTCGAAACGGCAACTGGAAGGGGGCTGTTTTTGTTGGTGACTTGGCGTGTGAGACTGGTTTAGTTGCTACTACTGTTATTGCTTACGACACTAGAGTGTGGTTTGTTGGAACGACTGGTGTAAACTTCTGTTATTTCTGACATGTATGTTCATGACGAACACATGTCTTTATTTATTTAGCCGCTTTATGCTCCACTTAAACTTGTGATCTAATTACTGACTTACAGACACGGGAGACGTGGAACAGCCTAGTAAATCACGTGACATACACATCTTGCACGTAGGATTTAATTCTCTGTATTAGATTCACTAGATAGTGAAGTGCGCTAAATGTGTATTTTTGTGTTTTGTAGTTAGAGTAAGTTTAGGGCGCATTTGCGATGAAGATTTCTTTTCCACATAGTTTTTTTTGTTTTCTTATTTAGAGGAATGGGCGGAGACAGTGGGGATCTTTTTGTTATATTTATTTCTTTGATTTGTTTTAGCGCTACTTTCAGTTCCTCTCCCGCTTGTCTTGATTATGTATATAATTTCATGTTGTTTGTTACCTTGTGTCCTTAGATGTTGTGAATAAGCATGGTTTTGGGAGCAATAAATCTTTTTGCGGTGCTAAATATGATGTCTTGCGCTTCTCTTGCCACTTCTACCTGAAGCTTCTTCTTTTGGTCATCTCAATGTTACTCCTTTTAAATTCCTAGACAAAAATTCCATCTAAGGTCGTAACATTTATTGGGGGCTCGTCCGGGATATTTTTTTAAATATTTCCGATAGAATTAAAATATTTCCAGGATAGTTATTACCGGATTGTTTAACCCTTCGGTAAATAAAATGACCAAAGAAATTGCTGTGGTGGTGGCAATAGAATTTGTTGACCGTGCAGTAGGTTAGTGTGACCTTAGGTAAGATTGTCGTAGTAAGTAGCAGTTTGTAGCAATTTTGAGCATGTAACTTTTTTAAAAAAAAAGAAAAAAAAAAAATGTTCAGTTTAGAAGAATTTGTTAAGAGTCCCTCGTTGAAGCTGCTTAATGTTTGTCGGAAACAGGACTTGATTTTGGTGGCTGTTCATTTTAAATTGAAAATTAATAAACAGGATCGTAAAGTCGAAATTAAGCAAAAGATAATTGACCAGTTAGTTGAGCTTAATGTGCTTTTCACGCCAAATATGGAATTGGAGGAGTCGGCTGATCATTTAAGTCCTGGTGTTAAGGCGTTTGCTTCTAATGGAATGGGAGATAAGAACGTGTCTAGTGGCCAAACCGATGCAGATGCAGGGGTGGAGACCGTTGCAGATGTTGGTGTTGGACTGCCACCTTTTGAACCGTTCTCTCCGCTCTCTGTGGGTTCGCGAGACGATGCGCGGCTGAAAGTTCGCATGGCACGTCTATATTATGATTCACAAGAGCATGCCTGCCAGGCTGAACTTGACTTACGCTTGCAGATACGCAAACTTGAGATCGAGGCTGAGACGCAAGTGAGGCTGCGCCAGCTCGAGTTGGACGCTTCAAAGGAGCCTGTGGAGGCTAATCAGCCAGTTCCAGTTTCTCCTTCAAATGTTTCTTCGGTGTCGAGTTTACCCAGTCCCAATTTTGACGTGAGTAAGCACATTGCTCTTGTTCCACAATTTAGAGAAACAGAGGTTGATTCGTATTTCAGTGCATTTGAACGGATCGCGAATTCGTTGCATTGGCCACCTGAATTCTGGTCTCTGTTATTGCAGTGTAAACTTGTGGGAAAGGCTTTAGAAGTGTATTCCACGTTGTCACTTGAAGAAAGTTTGAAGTATGATTCAGTTAAGTTGGCGATACTTTGTGCATATGAATTAGTTCCTGAGGCATATAGACAGAAGTTCAGGATGCACAGGAAAACTTCTAATCAAACTTTTGTGGAATTTGCTAGATAGAAGGGCACGTTTTTTGATAAGTGGTGTGTAGCTAACAATGTGGCAGATTTTAATTCGTTGCGTGAGCTGGTTCTCTTGGAAGAATTCAAAATTGCTTACCGGAGAAAGTGGTTGTTTACCTAAACGAACAAAAGGTGAATTCTTTGTCACAGGCCGCTGTATTAGCTGACGAATATATTTTAACCCACAAAAATGTCTTTGTTCACTCTCGTGTGGAAAACGCACCTTCTGTTCCATTTTTATCTAACACTCAATTCGTGCGCTCGAAAAGTGTACCAAGAGTTAGTGAGGAACGTGACTGTTTTTATTGTCACAAGAAAGGGCACGTTGTTGTGGATTGTCCCCGACTTAAGCGAAAACAGCAAAATCAAACTAAACCAGTAGGCTTTGTAAAGACTTGTAACCAGACTGTGGCTGTACACTCCAAAGATGATGTGGATGAGACGTTCCGTCCTTTTATTCTTAAGGGGTTAATTTCTTTGACTGGTCGTGATAAAGATCAAAAAGAAATTACAATGCTTCGCGACACAGGTTCAAAGTTTTATTGTTGAAAGTGCAATGAAATTTTCTGATGAGACTTCTTGTCACTCCAGTGTGTTAGTGCAGGGAATTGAGATGGGATGTGTAAAAAGGCCCTTGCATAATCTGCATTTGAAAAGTGACTTGTGTTCTGGACTTGTCCGTGTTGCAGTTTGTGCTTCACTGCCTATGAAAGGGGTAGATTTAATTCTAGGCAATGATTTAGCTGGAGGGAAAGTTATGCCATTATTGGAAGTTCTGGACAAACCGACAGAATGTGCATCTGATGAGGTTGGTGAAGCTTATCCTCATGTTTTTCTCAAGTGTGCGCTGTTACTCGCGCAGTCGCGTAAAGAGATTGCTTTGAATGACTCTTTCTTTTCTTCTGTCGTAGATGGAGAGGAAAATTTGGAATGTGAGAAAAAGAAATCAGAAAGGGTGAAAAATTCTTATGACATGAATTTGTTGATTTTAAAAATCACACGAGAGGAATTAATCACTGCGCAGAGAAAAGATTTAAACCTTGATCACACTTTTTAATTCTGTAATTCCATACGATGTGGTTAAGATGAAATCAAGTGCTTATATTTTGGAAAAGGATTTGTTGATGCGGAAGTGGTGTTCATCACCTGACCAAGCCGAATGGGATGTTTTTTATCAGATTGTTGTTCCTCTCCCATATCGCCCACATGTGTTATGCTTGGCACATGATCATCCACAGTCGGGTCATTTGGGCATAAGGAAAACTTATAACCAGATTTTAAAGCACTTTTTCTGGCCTGGGCTGTCACATACACATACATACATGGTACGACATGCAGTGAAATGTTTTTTACAACCGTCCAGCATCAAAAATAGAAAACAGAAAACAGAATTTAAATAAATAAATATAAAATAATGTATAAAAATATGTATAAAAAAGTGTGCAAAGTTAAAAAAATAAAATGTAAATAAGTGTAGAATATAAAATATAAGTGTAAAATGTAAAAGTGGCTGTGCGAATGTCCAGTGCAAAGTGGCTAGTGCAATTGTCCAAAGTAAGTGGCGAGTATCTGGGAAAGAGGGGTGAACATGGGAATCCCGGTAATTAGGTGCTGGGTGTTCTCTGGTTCAGACTCTGAATGGCCTGCGGGAAGAAGCTCCTCCTCATTCTCTCTGTGTTTGCCTTCAGGGAACGAAAGCGCTTTCCTGAACGCAGCAGAGAAAAGAGTCCATTGTTGGGATGGCTGAGGTCTTCCACGATCTTCCTGGCTCTGGTACAGCACCGCTTGTTGTAGATGTGCTGCAGCACAGGGAGCTCAGTGCGGATGGTGCGCTCAGCTGACCGCACCACCTTCTGAAGGGCTCGCCTGTCCTGCATGGTGCTGTTTCCAAACCAGGAGGTGATGTTTCCCGTCAGGACACTCTCAATGGTGCAGGTGTAAAAGTTCCTGAGCACCTGAGATGGGAGTCTGAAGTCCCTTAAGCGCCTCAGATGGTATAGACGCTGCTGGGTCTTCTTCACCAGGGTGTTGATGTGACAGGACCAAGACAGGTCCTGCGTGATGTGAACACCCAGGTACCGGAAACTGTCCACTCTCTCCACTGGGGTCCCGTCGATCTTGATGGGATGGTAAGAGCGCACCTGCTTCGTGCTGAAGTCCACTATTAACTCCTTTGTTTTGCTGACGTTCAGGAGCAGATTGTTCTCCTGACACCATCTCTCCAGGTTGTTGATCTCCTGAAGGTAGGCCATCTCATCGTTGTTGGAGATCAGGCCCACCACGACAGTGTCGTCAGCAAATTTAATGATGGTGGTGGAGTTTGTAGTGGCCACACAGTCATGTGTGTACAGCGAGTACAGCAGGGGGCTCAGAACACAACCCTGAGGGGCTCCAGTGCTGAGAGTGAGGGAGGATGAGGTGTGTTTTCCCATCCATACGGCTTGTGGTCTGTCAGTTAGGAAGTTGGTGATCCAGTGACGCAGGGATGGGCTGAGTCCTAGGACCTCTAACTTCGAGGTGAGCGTGGAGGGAACTATGGTGTTGAACGCTGAACTATAGTCCACGAACAGCATTTTCACATAGTTCCCTTTCCTAAAATCCAGGTGGCTTGTGGTTGTGTGGAGGAGGTGTGTAATGGCATCCTCCGTAGACCGGTTTTGGCGGTAAGCAAACTGAAGTGGGTCCAGTGTGTCCGGTAGTGATGCGGTGATGAAGTCTCTGACGAGTCTCTCGAAGCACTTCATCACTACAGACGCCAGAGCTACAGGCGGTAATCATTTAGGCAAGATGGTTGAGGTTTCTTCGGCACAGGAACAATGATGGACTCTTTGAAACATGAGGGGACTATAGACTGTTTCAGGGAGAGATTAAATATCTCAGTGAACACCGGTGCTAGCTGGTCAGCACAGGCTCTCAGAACCCGACCTGTGATGCCGTCAGGTCCTGCTGCCTTCCTGGTGTTCACTCTCCTGAATGCCCTCCTTACGTCGTGCTCCGAAATGGTGAACGCGATTTCCTCTCCGGCTCTCTCAGCATCCGTGCTGTTCATCATGCTGCTAGCGGCGCTAGCGTGATTAGCGTGATTAGCTGCAGCCTCGAAACGAGCATAAAAGGTGTTTAGCTCGTCTGCCAGAGAAGCATCCGCGCTCTCCACTCTGGAGGTTGGCGTTTTATAGTCCGTGATGTTTCTCAGTCCCTGCCAAAGGCTCCTAGAGTCACTGTGTTGAAACTGTGACTCAAGTTTCCTCCCCTAGCGCCTCTTTGCCTCCTTTACCGCTCTGCGCTCGCCGTACGACGCAGCCTTGTATTCAGACATATCCCCGATGACTATCCCCGTGTTATAGGCTGCGGAGCGGGATCTCAGAGAGTCGCGGATAGTTTTGTCTACCCACGGCTTCTGGTTGGGAAACGTCCTGATGACGGTTTTCTCTACCGTGTCATCCGCTAGTTTCCCGATGAATCCCACCACCGCTTCCGTGAACTCGTTGACGTCCTCGGAGCTACACCTGAACATGGCCCAGTCTACGTCATCCAAAGGGTCCTGCAGAGCGGCCACCGAATGGTCAGACCAGCGTGACACCTCCCTCTGTACCGGGGCTTCCTGTTTCAGCCTCTGTTTGTAAACAGGTACGAGGAAAATGGCGGCATGTTCCGATTTACCAAACGGCGGGCATGATTTTGCCTGGTAGCTGTCTCTGAAGGGTGTGTAGCAGTGATCCAGTGTCCTTTCGCCCCTGGTGGGGCAGGTGATGTGCTGGTGAAAGTTCGGCAGTGCGCGCTTGAGGTTTGCACTGTTAAAATCCCCCAGCACAATGAGTGCGGCGTCCCGGTGCTGTGACTGGTGTGTTGTGAGGTGGTCGTGTAAATCCCATATTGCAGCGTCCGTGTCCGCTTGAGGTGGAATATAAACGGCGCTGACTATGACCGAGCTGAATTCCCGTGGAAGGTAGAAAGGGCGCCATTTGATGGTCAGAAGTTCCAGGTTTGGTGTGCAGGAGCGTGAAAGAGGGACAACGCTCGCGCTGTCGCACCAGCGGTTGTTCACCATCAGACACACTCCACCTCCCCGTGTCTTCCCCGACTCCATTGTTCTGTCCATGCGGTAAACGGAGAAAAACTACACCAATAGATATAAGCGTGGTCCGGCGGTTGTATGGCGTGGTCCGGTACCGCTGGGTTCAGCCATGTCTCGGTGAAGCAGAGGAGGTTGCAGTCTCCGAATGTCTCTCTGGAACTTGATCCTTGCCCTGAGGTCATCGAGCTTGTTTTCCAGAGACTGGACGCGTTGGCTAACAGGACACTAGGTAGGGGCGCGGTGTGGCGTGCCCTCAACCTGTTCCTGACGTCAGCTCGTTTCCCTCGTGGACGCCGTGCGGTTTGCCATATACGCGCTGATTTTTATCAGTCCTTTGTCTTCATATTTAGTGTCTGATCCAAATACTAATAATGCTTAGCCATCAGGATCTCGCTCGCCAACATGTCTATTGAATTTGTCTATTGATCAAGAAACGTGATCTTGTGAGGCTCATTTCTGAATTTAAATGTCTGTTCAAAGATGTACCTGTGTTAACTAATGTCATTCAGCATGATATTGATGTTAAAGATGCTAGACCAATCCGACAGCATGCATACAGAGTGAATTCGGTTAAGCGTTCAGTTATGCGACAAGAAGTTGATTATTTGCTGAACAACGGTCTTGCTTCAAGCCTAGCTCTAGTCCATGGAGTTCTCCGTGTATTTTGGTACCAAAACCAGATGGTTCTTTTAGGTTTTGCACAGATTTTAGGAAGGTGAATTCACTTACGGTTCCTGATAACTACCCACTTCCTAGGATGGAGGATTGTGTAGATAATGTGGGATATGCAACGTTTGTGAGTAAATTGGATTTGCTTAAAGGCTATTGGCAAGTGCCGCTCACGCCTAGGGCTTCTGAAATTGCTGCTTTTATTACTCCAGATTCGTTTGCACAATATACGGCTATGGCGTTCGGACTCCGAAACGCGCCTGCTACCTTTCAAAGGTTAGTAAATACAGTTTTAGCTGGCATTCCTAATTGTAGTGCTTATCTGGATGATGTGGTTGTTTATTCCAGGGATTGGGATGAACACATGATGTCATTACGTGCTGTATTTGAGCGTTTTGCAAGTGCTTCCTTGACCCTTAACTTGGCCAAGTGTGAGTTTGGTGTATTTGATGTATTTGGGAAAGGAGGTGGGGCATGGTCAGGTTCGACCAGTTGAAGCGAAAGTTGAGGCTATATTGAAGTTTCCAGTACCCACGACGCGACGTGAACTTCGATTTCTGGGAATGGCTGGATATTATCGCAGCTTCTGTAGAAACTTCTCGTCTGTGGTTAGTCCTTTAACGTCACTTCTGAGTCACTTCTGCTTTTGTTTGGAATGCAGAATGCCAATACGCTTTTGAGAGTGTAAAAACACTATTAAGTAGTTCCCCTGTTCTTGCAGCTCCTTATTTAGAACGCCCATTTAAGCTTGAGGTGGATGCAAGTAATGTTGGGGCTGGTGCTGTTTTATTACAGGATGATAAGCAGGGTATACCTCATCCAGTAAGTTATTTCTCTAGGAAGTTTAACAAGAATCAGTTAAACTATTCAGTCATTGAAAAAGAGACGCTTGCTTTAATTTTTGCATTACAACATTTTGAGGTTTATCTTGGATCTAGTGTGCAACCTTTGGTAGTTTTTACGGATCACAGTCCTTTGATATTTCTTTATAAGCTGTACAATCATAATCAGAGGTTGACTCGGTGGTCACTTTTTCTGCAGAGTTATAGTTTGGATATAAGACACAAAAGGGGCGCTGATAACATCTTGGCGGATGCTCTTTCAAGAGTGTAAACTTTTGTTTTTCCAAAAGAGTTTATTCTTAAGTGGGGGAGTGTTACGAACCATACACTGGTTTTCGTGTGTATGTTCTTTTTTTTTTCTCTCTCTCTCTGTTCTGTCACTTTTAGTGTTTTCTAGGTACCGCCTACTCTCGGAAATCTGTTGGCTGGTGTAGCTGTCAATCATCGTTGGTCACTTGTGACGTCGTGTGATCTCTGCCAATTGCGATCTGCCTGGAGACCTTTAAAAGTCGAAGCGGCAACTGGAAGGGGGCTGTTTTTGTTGGTGACTTGGCGTGTGAGACTGGTTTAGTTGCTACTACTGTTATTGCTTACGACACTAGAGTGTGGTTTGTTGGAACGACTGGTGTAAACTTCTGTTATTTCTGACATGTATGTTCATGACGAACACATGTCTTTATTTATTTGGCCGCTTTATGCTCCACTTAAACTTGTGATCTAATTGCTGACTTACAGACACGGGAGACGTGGAACAGCCTAGTAAGTCACGTGACATACACATCTTGCACGTAGGATTTAATTCTCTGTATTAGATTCACTAGATAGTGAAGTGCGCTAAATGTGTATTTTTGTGTTTTGTAGTTAGAGTAAGTTTAGGGCGCATTTGCGCTGAAGATTTCTTTTCCACATTGTTTTTTTTTTTTGTTTTCTTATTTAGAGGAATGGGAGGAGACAGTGGGGATCTTTTTGTTATATTTATTTCTTTGATTTGTTTTAGCGCTACTTTCAGTTCCTCTCCCGCTTGTCTTGATTATGTATATAATTTCATGTTGTTTGTTACCTTGTGTGGTATGATGACCAATCACTGTGTCAATAACCAAAAGAAGGGGCCATGAGGTGACTTTAAAGAATCAAATACATTTTTATTAAAGACAAGTCAAACATGTTAAAACATATCACATACCCTTTTGGATGTAAATGCCCACAAAATAAAGAAAAAGAAATAAAAGAAAACTGGCCCTAGGTGGCCACAGGTTGCCTAAGAAAGTGAAAGAAGGGCCTAGACGCCAAAGTGTTCTCACAGCAGCCAAGCTCACAGCAATCACACTGCAAACCTACAGAAGAAACAGAAATACAGTGACCAAACCACCACACAATCCCAGCCACCTTACCACTGTCATCCACACTTTGAGGGCAACCCGATAACCACCGGCTAAACAAAACACAATTAACAGTGGGCAATACAAGGTACACGAACATAAAATCAACAACCAAACACATTCACTAGTACCTCAATCTCTACCACTCCGGATCTCCACACTTACAAACAAAAGATAATAAAGAAACGAAACAAAACAATATTTTAACCATAAAGTAAACGGTAACCATGCATCCCTAAAAGGGGGAAACAGTCCATTACAAACAGAAAAATCAAAAGAATTAGAGACATTCATTAAATAAGATGCACTCACTTTCCAATTTAAAAATAAATAAAAACCCTTTTTCATTAAAACGTTAAATACCTTTCACATCCACTATTTCGACAAGATGGTCAGGCAATAATCCAGTCATACCACTAAAATAAAAAGGCAGATAATTTAATTAAAACAAAACACCTATAAACAAAATCAATATGACCAGACTTCTACCTACTATTAGTCGGTACAGCATATTCTCAGTTCTCAGCAACGCTCCCGCGGTATTTGGCGGCAATGATTATCTGCGCTCATATCCCCAAAGTAACATCTACCACAACATCAATTCCTTATGCAATCGATAAAACTAACAAAGTAGTAAGAATGCATCACTCAAATCTCCTTACCTACATGCCACTCTACCTTCCACGCCACCTTTCCCCAAAATCAAAAATCCGGAAATAAAAAGAACAAACACAACCTTACTACTTCCTTTTAAGAGCCCTGGGGCTGCTGGGACTTGTAGTGCCCAACCCATATCCCATTACACTTGTGTCCTTAGATGTTGTGAATAAGCATGGTTTTGGGAGCAATAAATCTTTTTGCGGTGCTAAATATGATGTATTGCGCTTCTCTTGCCACTTCTACCTGAAGCTTCTTCTTTTGTTACTCCTTTTAAATTCCTAGACAAAAATTCCATCTAAGGTCGTAACAGCCGCTAAACTTGTACTTGTGTACGGTCCGATCTTCTGTGACGGGTGTGATAGGCAGGAGAGCAAACAACGCGTATAAATGAAAATAAACTATTTTAATCCACTCTTAGAGATGAAAATAAACGATATACAGGCAGGCAGGCAGGCAGGCAGGCAGGCAGGCAGGCAGGCAGGCAGGCAGGCAGGCAGGCAGGCAGGCAGGCAGGCAGGCAGATAGACGGGACAATATCACACGTAAATATGGACGAGATCGGACAAACGGAACTGAAAACACAGGACTTAAGTACACCGGGTAAATTACTAAATTAAATCACACACAGCTGAAGACGATAGACCATTAACTAAAGTGGGTCAAACTGAACACATGGCACATGATGAAAACAATAACAAAGTCCAAAGACGTGACACCCGTCCACCCCAGCTAATATGAGACAGATTTTATGTGTACAAATTTTAATAATGTGTTATAGATATTGAGATAAGGGGTTATTTTGGGTTTAACTTATTATTAATATGTTCATTCAAAAATGTATTTATGTATTAATGTATGTAAAAGGAAAAAGAAAAAGAGATATAGTAATTTATAATGTGGTCTCTGTGGGTTCTTTTGCTTGCCATTGTTAAAATCATAACAGTGGAAAGATTGCAGTAGATTGCATCCTCATCCAGCCCTAGGTAAAATCCCAGTACACCCAATGAAGAGTCTTGAAAGTTCACCTCAATGAAAATAGAGTGATGAATTTCTCCATATATTTCTTCAACTCTCTCAACCATACTGCCGCAATGCAG
This sequence comes from Puntigrus tetrazona, assembly GCF_018831695.1. NCBI lineage: Eukaryota > Metazoa > Chordata > Actinopteri > Cypriniformes > Cyprinidae > Puntigrus > Puntigrus tetrazona. The sequence continues at coordinate 139,522 of NW_025048297.1, read as the reverse complement.
TAATTGTCTTGCATTCTGTTACGTTTTGCTAGGAAAGGCAGACAACTCAGGACTCATTTTCATAAGTCCTCAGGAAAAAAGTAATGGTAGACAAACGCCATAAAGGAAAGGAGCCAAACACCATAACAATATCATAACTTCAATGCAAGACAAAGGAACTCAGGATAACACAGGACTTTGAAATACATGGAATGTAATCAGGGAGAACTTAAATAGATGACAAGTAATTAATCAAAAACCATGAAAACCTATAAGGAACTGAAGTTGGAAAACAGGGAGAACAAAACCACAACAGAACATAAAGTAACAAGTATATCACAGTTGCTATGTAATATTACATTAATATTACTTTGAATAGGCTATTTATGTTGCATATAAATTTGTTAAGGAATCTTAGTTTGAGGAGTACAGTTGTGAAACACTATTCTGTTTATCAAAAATTTAATCTGACAATAAAATTTTACACATTTAGTTGTACTTTTATTTTTCCTTGAGGTACTGATCATTCTATGTAAAATGATAACCCCTTTTACCACCCTGTTTGTGAAAGTTTATCACTACTGAGGAGTGTCTTTATCAAGAATGTCTGTTTTACAATTCAGCAGAAACTTTTTATGGCCTCATATTACAATGCTGGCATGTTTCTGATGAAATTGACATGATACAATTATTTTAGGCTTTTTAAAGTTACTTAAAATAAATTAAAATAATTAATAGTTTTATATTGACAAATTAATATTATATTTGAAATGGTATGCTAAGAGGGTGGGTCTCACTAGGACTGGGTCATTTTAAGCAACACTGGGTTCAAAGACATGTATTTATAGTAAGGTCACAAGGAGTTAATGTTATTTAGTTGGTAGATAAAATTCTAGTAGTCTTCACACTGTATTGCAGAGCAAAAATGAAGGACGCTGTCACCTCAGCAGTTTTCCTGGATTAAAAGACTGTGATCGAATCCTGAGATGCTGTATCACACAAAGAAAACACGTACCTATTTTCACATCCTGTCAACAAATTCTGAAGGGATGGCATAAGAAAAAGAATTCAGCCAGTGAACAACTGAGTATGTAATGACAAAGTGTCACGAATGAACGGTCTGAGGCGTGCGGATCCATGTGCAGGCTTTTATTAAACGAAGGCAAGGTCATAACAGGCAGGCGTCGAACAGGGCTAACAGATATATAGGAGGCGAGGCAATAACAAAATCCAGAGACAGGCGGAGGTCAGGTCAGGCGGCAAACGATCAGAGAATCAGAATACAGACAGGGTCAAAACCAGAGACAATAATCCACGAACGATATAACTACAATACAACAGGCGAAACAATGCAACCTGCAGTTGAGTGGCTTGCTGCAGTATTTATAGTCCTGGGACAGGAAGTTGTCGCAGAGGGAGTGGATGCAGATCACCCAGAGGTCAGGGCTCCCTCTGCTGGCTTGGTGACATAGCCCCCCTCCTAGGAGCGACTCCTGGCGCTCCACAACACAAAACATAACTGTGAGCTTGGGAGGGGGTTCCGGGAGGGAGTCAGCACACTGAGACCAGGGAGGAAGAGACGGTGGGAGGAGCCAGGGTGAAGACGGGAGGAGTCCGGGGCGGGAGGCGATCCAGAGCCCAGCCATGATGGTCAGTGGTGGAGCCGACGGAGGGAGGAGCCATGGAGAGGTAACGGTCATCCCATGGAGCCGACCGACGACGGCGGAGCAGGTGGTCGGGGAGACTGAGGCGGAGGCGGAGAGCCGAAGAGCCAGGGCGACACAGCGGCGCTGGAGGTCCTAGGCGATCCCGCAGACTTCGGCGACTGATGCGGAGACGGGGGACGAGAAGGACGCGGCGGAGCCAGAGCGACAGAGGACTGAGGTGGAGCCGGGGGAAGGGAGGAGCCTGACAGAGCCGGAGGGATGGAGGGACGAGGCGAAGCTGGAGGAGTGGAATCCTGAGGCGACGGATGGTCGACGACCGACCAAGGCGTAGACGGAGAGACGATGGAGCCTGGTGAAGCTGGTGGAATGACGGAGCACGGTAGAGAGGAGGGAGCTAGGAGCCTAAGGGAAGCCGGCGGGTCTACAAGCCGAGGTGGAGTCTGGGACTCGGAGGCGGGACGGTGAAGCGAGGGATCCTTCACCCACGGCGGCGATGGAGACTGGCAGACCCGTGACGAGCTCCAGGTGGAGGGAGGAGGATGAGTGCAGGGGCTGCTGGGATCCATTGACGACGTGTAGCAAGGGTGGGAGGGTGGGATAACTTGAGGCTTTGCACGAGGCGCGGGCACTGGAGGCTTTGCACGCAGGCGCGGGCACTGGAGGCTTTGCACGAGGCGCGGGCACTGGAGGCTTTGCACGAGGCGCGGCACTGGAGGCTTTGCACGCAGGCGCGGGCACTGGAGGCTTTGCACGAGGCGCGGGCACTGGAGGCTTTGCACGAGGCGCGGGCACTGGAGGCTTTGCACGCAGGCGCGGGCACTGGAGGCTTTGCACGAGCGCGGGCACTGGAGGCTTTGCACGAGGCGGGCACTGGAGGCTTTGCACGCAGGCGCGGGCACTGGAGGCTTTGCACGAGGCGCGGGCACTGGAGGCTTTGCACGAGGCGCGGGCACTGGAGGCTTTGCACGAGGCGCGGGCACTGGAGGCTTTGCACGAGGCGCGGGCACTGGAGGCTTTGCACGCAGGCGCGGCACTGGAGGCTTTGCACGGGCGCGGGCACTGGAGGCTTTGCACGAGGCGCGGGCACTGGAGGCTTTGCACGGGCGCGGGCACTGGAGGCTTTGCACGAGGCGCGGGCACTGGAGGCTTTGCACGAGGCGCGGGCACTGGAGGCTTTGCAGGGCAGGCGGCAGCCATCTTGGGAAGCGGCGCTGGGCAGGCGGCAGCCATCTTGGGAAGCGGCTCTGGGCAGGCGGCATCTTGGGATCTTGGGAAGCGGCTCCCATCTTGGGAAGCGGCTCCCATCTTGGGAAGCGGCTCCCATCTTGGGAAGCGGCTCTGGGCAGGCGGCACCCATCTTGGGAAGCGGCTCTTGGGCAGGCGGCACCCATCTTGGGAAGCGGCTCTGGGCAGGCGGCACCCATCTTGGGAAGCGGCTCTGGGCAGGCGGCACCCATCTTGGGAAGCGGCTCTGGGCAGGCGGCAGCCATCTTGGGAAGCGGCTCTGGGCAGGCGGCATCCATCTTGGGAAGCGGCTCTGGGCAGGCGGCATCCATCTTGGGAAGCGGCTCTGGGCAGGCGGAATCCATCTTGGGAAGCGGCTCTGGGCAGGCGGAATCCATCTTGGGAAGCGGCTCTGGGCAGGCGGCATCCATCTTGGGAAGCGGCTCTGGGCAGGCGGCATCCATCTTGGGAAGCGGCTCTGGGCAGGCGGCATCCATCTTGGGAAGCGGCTCTGGGCAGGCGGCCCATCTTGGGAAGCGGCTCTGGGCAGGCGGCGACCATCTTGGGAAGCGGCTCTGGGCAGGCGGCGACCATCTTGGGAAGCGGCTCTGGGCAGGCGGCGACCATCTTGGGAAGCGGCTCTGGGCAGGCGGCATCCATCTTGGGAAGCGGCTCTGGGCAGGCGGAATCCATCTTGGGAAGCGGCTCTGGGCAGGCGGCATCCATCTTGGGAAGCGGCTCTGGGCAGGCGGCATCCATCTTGGGAAGCGGCTCTGGGCAGGCGGCATCCATCTTGGGAAGCGGCTCTGGGCAGGCGGCATCCATCTTGGGAAGCGGCTCTGGGCAGGCGGCGACCATCTTGGGAAGCGGCTCTGGGCAGGCGGCCATCTTTGGGAAGCGGCTCTGGGCAGGCGGCGACCATCTTGGGAAGCGGCTCTGGGCAGGCGGCGACCATCTTGGGAAGCGGCTCTGGGCAGGCGGCGCCATCTTGGGAAGCGGCTCTGGGCAGGCGGCGGCCATCTTGGGAAGCGGCTCTGGGCAGGCGGCGGCCATCTTGGGAAGCGGCTCTGGGCAGGCGGCGCCATCTTGGGAAGCGGCTCGGGGAAGGCGGCCATCTTGGGCAGCGGCTCGGGGAAGGCGGCCATCTTGGGAATAAATGCAGTGTCTTCTTCCTCCATAATACCCAACGTGAGAGCTGACCCCACAGTCACTAAACCAAACTCAATAAAGTGTGCCAGTGATTCACGTGGACCCTCTCGAACAAGTTGTGTTTTGAGTGGCTGATTTATTCCCTCGTGAAAAAATTCAATTAGCAAACAGTCCGGTAAATCAGAGAAGTAAGCCAGGTCCAGAAATTCCTGAGTATAATCCTCAAGTGATCGGGTGCCCTGCTTGAGGGTTAGCAAAGACATTGCAAGGTGCATACCTGGCCATGGTTCGGGTGAAAAGCCGCTGGATCCTGGTGTGAGGTTGCATTCTGTCACGAATGAACGGTCTGAGGCGTGCGGATCCATGTGCAGGCTTTTATTAAACGAAGGCATGGTCATAACAGGCAGGCGTCGAACAGGGCTAACAGATATATAGGAGGCGAGGCAATAACAAAATCCAGAGACAGGCGGAGGTCAGGTCAGGCGGCAAACGATCAGAGAATCAGAATACAGACAGGGTCAAAACCAGAGACAATAATCCACAAACGATATAACTACAATACAACAGGCGAAACAATGCAACCTGCAGTTGAGTGGCTTGCTGCAGTATTTATAGTCCTGGGACAGGAAGTTGTCGCAGAGGGAGTGGATGCAGATCACCCAGAGGTCAGGGCTCCCTCTGCTGGCTTGGTGACACAAAGATTTATAACCTTACAATGCCAAAAAAAGAAAAAGTTATGGCTCATCATGAAAGATAGACATTACTGCTTAAATGATATACTGAAATGTGACAAATTGTAACTTTTTATTAACTTTAATAATAGTTAATAGTTTAATAAAGTATTAAACTATTAGTTTAATACAGCTTAGCCTAAACCAGGATTAAGCCATAGTTCAATTAGAACATCGAAAAAAAACACATTACTGGTGTGCATCTCAAGACAAAGGCACTGACACGTTTAAGGATCAGTCAGTGCGAGTTTCTTTCATCTGAAACAGCTGAGATTTACGATTTAGTCTAAGACTAGGCTTAAGCCTTGTCTGTAAAATGGGGTGTATGGTTAATATAGTTTTGCAACACAAACAAGTATTATATAAATTAGATATTATTTATAATAATATTATTATTATTGTAAGGTCCACAAATTGGCCCAAGAAAGGCGTCCAATGGTGGATTATAACCTCAAATTTTAGGTTCAAATCCAAATTGGTTAATTGTCTATTTTCTAGTATTTTGAGATTTGGTTACTCTTGTTAACTCTTTATTTCCCCATTCATAATCTACTAGAGTCAATAATTGTAGAGTGAAACAGTTTAAGACCAAATGTAACAATTTATTATCAGCCAGGTAAATATGTATTATGCCAATTCAATACAAAACATCAGGTTCTCAGAGAATAATCTAATAGTAAAATGTGTATACCTGACCTTAGAACCCTTGGTTACTGTTAAGTTTACTTCTGTAGAAATAAGACCATTGTACCAGTCGCACTGAGACATTTTAAATGGTACTGTTAGTTCACTCACATTGGCATTTTCATGCAGCAAGCTGAGTGGAAGGAAAGATGGGTAGAGGGGTTTTAGAAAGGACTAAATGGTAAGGTAGTTTTCCTACGTCTTGAAGATGTCTGTACGTTTGCATTGCTTCACAGGAAATCAAAGTATCTGAGATTCTTTTATCCTTACATTATTATTAACATATAATTCACATTGTAAAATTAAAACTCAAAAACAAAACTACTATTTCTGACAAAACATCTATTGACATCTATTATTTCACAATTGCTTTACAGCAGCAGTTATGGAATTACAGCATGACAAAGTACAGAAAATTCAAAATTAAAATAATGTGAAAATCAAAACCATTATGTAAAATGTTTCTTTATGAAATAGGGGCATGATAAAGAATGATTTGGCAGGTTAACGAAAGGTTATTTAACATTGCCCAGTAATTAAAATTTAGAAATTTAGCGAACAGCTATTTAAACAGAGGCTACAATAGAACACAAGGAATATTAACAATTGCAGCTGCTAACAGGCCATTTCCCAATGTACATAACTGAGACCGACACACCAAAGTTTCAACTGAAACATAACATTGAACCAATTGTAGCACAGATCAACAACACAGGCTCACAACAAGGTTCCTAATACTTGGTCAAGAGTACACTGGAATACACAGGATTAAACAAAATACAACACTAAAGCTCACTAGAAGAAAGTGAATTGGTGGAAAATTTATTCATTTAATGCACAAACCAATGACTATTAAAAGACATCACCAGGCAGTAGAAATTTAGAATACATTTGTAAGTTCAACTTTGCTTCAAAAAAAAAAAAGCAGGAAAGAAATCCAACATATTAATAAAAGAGGGCACTTTTTATAATTCTATAAAATACAGTTACATCTGCACACAAAAGACATTCAATAGCATAACACAAGAAGAGAAGTGAGAAAGCACATGGGCTCAGTGAAGAGAACCACAACTTGGATTTTCATTTCCTCCCTTCAGGCATTATAATGGTTTTAATTACAATTAGAATTTTGTGTGTTGGTTTTATGTCAACATGAAATCACCAAAATGTCAACTGAGTCAGACACCAAAACAGTCATTACTACATTAGTAAAATGAACACAGTAATAATTTCCTGTTATCTTGTGCCAATTAAACTACCATTTTCATGACCTGACAGGGACAAAGAGAAAAACCTGAATTTGAGTGTGGATTATCATCTTGACAGTTCAGAAGATCATGAATAGTGATATCATTTTTGGATATGGAGTTAACGACACATTTTAGTGAAATAAAAACAATGCCTGCATCAAAAGAGACAAAAAATCTAAATATTAAAAAGTCAAGTAATGACATAACATTCAAAATAAAAGCTAAAATCTAACAGGTCAACATGGTTACCCAATAAAATACCTTGGGCTCAAAGAAGACAATAAAAATATATATTTTAATCCAATAAGGATTAAGCTTTGACAAATTGGCATTTTTTGTCTGTAAAAAAAACAAAAAAAAACTCCCCAAAAAACAATCCACCAATATGATGGGAAAGCATGCGTTTGCTAAACAAAATGTTATGTAAAATCACATTTAAAAGAAGTGGGAAATGAACTGTGTAAAACCTTATTTTTCTATTGTTTCCACCATCATTTTAGGTTTTTCATGAAAAAAACTTTACTGACATGAAAGGAGACAGAATCAAATGTCAGTGTTGTCCTCTTTGGAATACTCTTCTGCCAACTGTTCATAGGAGTTGCCATGGTCTGACCCATCTGTGGTGAATACAGAGGTCTCAGATTCCGAGCCCTGTTGCTCACTGAAATCGATCTCATCAGCATTTGTTGAGAATATAGGCATAAAGTCATTGTGATCATTCTCTAGGTTGTTGTTTAGCAAATTCTCTTCATCAGTGAAAGTAATGTTGGCATTGGGAAACATAAAGGTCTGGTATTTGCTGGAGTCCCATGTGATCCGGGCGTTGCTGCATCTTCCATGTTCTAGACCTTTGTGTTTCTCTCCTGCCTCTTTGTCCAACTGATTTTCATGTATTCTTATACAGTCTAGGTCAGTGTCTGTCTCTCTCTCCGCATGCATTTCATTCATGAGAAGACATTCCTCTTGACTAAGAAGGTAACTCTTGGATTTTGAGAAAGCTACATTAAGTCTATCACTGAAGCTATAGCGGCGCTTCTGTCGAGGTGAGTGGTCTAGACTGAGAATGGAATTTCCATTAGTAGAATAATTATCACTGCAGCTCTTTGAGCGGTTTGGTGCTTTATTCTTGCTTCCAGTGATGAAGCTGACACACTGATCTTCTCCTTCCTTCTCAACACCTATCTGCTTGATTAAGTCATTGTAATCTTCTTTTTTCTTGGATAAGAAGCTAAATATGTTGACATCATTGGAAGTTGGTGGAAGATGCAAGGTCTTGTGACTTTCAGCGATGCGCTGTAACTCATCTAGCGAAAGTTTGCGCCTTTTACGGCGCTTTTTTAGTGCTTTGTGAGCCTCCACAACCATGCGAACTTTCCAATTGAAAAACAAAGACAGCCATGCTAGACCAAGATAAATCCATACCTCCACAAAGTACCGATACAGAGTAGGGTACTCAGCATTGGGGTCAACACCTAAACAAAACAGACAGTGTTTATATTAATATAAATTTATATTAAAATAAAAAACATATTAAAAAAAAAAAGTCCAAATCCACTGAAACAACTGTTACACTTGGAGACACAAAATAGATTTTCACGACTATTTTCAAATAGAATTGCATTTATAAACAAAGTGCGACAATCCAAATGCAATTTCAAATCTGGTATTACAGTTTGCAAATAGTGTGAACTCACTGCAGACTGACAAAATTTAAATGAGAAAGCAAAGTTTGCATCCATTATATTTCCCATGTCTCATGAGCTATGAGCTTGACATATTTAAATAGCAATATTAATTGCCACATTTGCTTATTCTTTTTCTCTGTCTCGTGCATGTAACCTACCAAAACTAAACTGAAATCTGAATTTCTTTTGCATTTGAATTTCCTATGTCTATATCAATGTTGTAAATCTAAGTGAGGGGACAATACTAGGGGTGTGTTTGTATTGGGAGGTGACTTCAAACTCACACAATAGTGCCGAATGTTTTGGTCAATGGAGGTATTCGATAAAGACTCCATTCGTGCCTGTGTAAATGAATAGACAACCGTCTTGGTACAAGTTATAATCCTTACTCTTTTTTTTTTTTCCCTCACCAAATGCAGTGATTGTTACCTGCTAACAGCAGAAGCAACGGTACACACAATAGGTTGTTATTCACTATTAACCATACGCTCTTCATTTGTCTCTAACTCAGATTGATGCAAACAAGACAACTTGGCAACAAGTATCTGGGAATTTCCCTTTTTTTGTTGTCACAACATAATGAGTTACACTGAAGTTATGTAACAATCATGTATTGTGGTTAGGTAGGAAGAAGGTAAAAAAAATGCATGGCCACTTCTGTAGTAATAAAGAGTGCATCACCTTCCTGAAGATCTTTCAGATCTCTTTGCACTCTGACTGAGGCACATAAGCAAACAGTGCAAATCTGCACATATTTACCTATTTGCCACCTATATCTTATTTGTATCTTAAATAGAGCAACAAACAAACTAGGGGTAGCTATTACAGAACTGTTGTTAGCAGGATATAATTGCTGCAAAAAAAGAGACAAACATATTGTGCCAAGAAAGTTGTCTGTTAGTTCACTCAAGCACAAACTGATAGCAGCTGTAGCAGAGTCTTTATCGATTACCTCCATTGATCAAAGCATTCAGCATGGTCGTCTGTGTGTGATGTCACCTCCCAATACAAATTATCGGGAGACATTATTACACTACTAGTATTGTCCCACTCCATCAGTTCGATTGACAGAGTTGATGTGGACATTGGAAATTCAAATGCAAAAGAAGTCTGCGTCCATTTGAGTGTTGGCATGCACGACACTGCATGCAAGAAAAAGCAAATATGGCAAGTAATATTGCTATTTCAATTTGTCAGGCTTATAGCTGGTAAGCTAGGAAATACAGTTGAAAATGGACTATGCTTTTTCATTACTAGATTATTCTCAATAAAATAAAAAAAAGTATGTGAGATAAAATAATGTACACAATGATTTTGCCAAGCAAGTCATGATCCTGGATCAGCATCTTTTGTTGACATTTTTTAACATTACTGTACAAAAATATAGACTAACCCCAATTCCTATCCCTAAACCTAACCCTACCCATTATATATTCCAAAAAACAGTGGGAAATGATAGCTGATTAAAAAAGGGCGTAGAAGCACTCAACCTTGATCATAAGCCTAAAACAGATATTTCCTGAAAAATTATCCCTCAGTGCTCATGGGTTGATTGGGATCTTGTTCCAGGATCAATAAGGATGTTTTGGATTTAGCACTTGGTGATCATAACAGTGATGCATTACCTGCCACAATAGGTTTTTTGGCTTTGTCAAGTCAACATAACACATTTTCTCAGAGGATTTATCATAAGCAGTTTTATGATTTACCCACCTGCTACAAGATCACCAAATCCAATAGTTGTCAAAGTGACAAACGAAAAATACAAGCCCTCAATATAGGTCCAGCCCTCTTGAGACATGAATATAAATGGAGGAATCACTAAATGCACCAACACACCCCATAACAGAAAGACAGCTGTGCAGATGAACTGTGTTTTTCGCTGTAAAAAGAAACAACACACATAAGTTTCATACCTGTTATTACAGTAATATTCAGATTTTAAGCATAACAGTTGTTTATGATTATTCCTCACCAATGTTACGCCTTTCTTAGTAAGATACTGCCCAAGGTGTTTAGCTCTACCACCAAAAAACTTTCCAAGTTCACTGATCCATGTGAAACACAGCGGCACTCCAAAAAGGCCATAAAAGATACAGAAAAGCCTCCCTGAAGGTGTTTTGGGGGCAATATTTCCATAACCTGCAGACATAAATCATTTATGGTGAAACAATTTCTATCGTTACAGTGTAAACATAACACATTCTATTTTAAGATATAGCATTCATATATTTTTATTATAAAAAAAAAATTAAGAATACAGAGGAAAACAGTTTAGAAGTCTCCCAATTCTGTATGGGAAAAAGTATACATGACTGTAGCATTCACTAAGAGCTGCATCATTTATCAAAATTAAATTGCAATTAAGTTTAGGCAAAAGCTGTGATTGCCATGCGTGTCTTTCGATGAAGCACAGTTCTGAGGTAAGAAGTAAATCTCGGTCCAAAGGCCAGAGGAAACTTTTGTGCTGAAACTCCTAATTTCCCAATAAAGAAAGGTAATGCACATCATTCCAAGAAACAGAAGATTGAACTGTTTTCATTGTTTCAATGTGACAAATAAAAGCAGGACTACAGCAATATATGGATTTAGTTTTTATTGTTATTTTTATTATAATAAAGTACCTTTGTAATGCAATTCTAAGTGAGGTTTTGTGAATAAAATGTGTTATTACATGTGGAATTATTAGTTTCATAAATGCTTCTTATTATATATATATATATATATATATATATATATATATATATATATATATATATATATATATATATATATATATATTTATTTTGTTATTTTGTCATGAAACGGTTTTAAAATACACAACAAGAACATCTTCGACTCAGCAAGTTTTTCTGACATTTGCTAATGTCTCTGATGTCTCTGTAGTGTTGTAGTGTAGCTTTTCACTGTCTCACAGCAGCTGGAGTCCTTGCTATAACAAGGAAATTTGACCATACAGTATAGTTAGCACCCAAACTCTGGAACAATCTGCCTACAATGTTCAAGAGACAGACACACTCTGTCAGTTTAAATCTAGATTAAAGATCTCTTTACATCCCATCTCTGAACACTCGCCATAACGCACAATGTATGTTACATTATAAAAACAAAAGGCATCTATGGTAATACTAGTCTGTTTCTTTGTTATTCTGTTCAGTTTGTATCCAGATCAGATGGTGAATCAACACCAAGAGATGTCCTTCATCGGAGAGCAGAACACCTAGATGAGCCCCATGGACAGATCATGGGAACCAGAAACACACACACACACACACACACACATACACACATACACACATACACACATACACACATACACAATAAGTCCTTTACACAATTTGACATTGCTGTGAAATTTAAAATGCTGGTTTGTCTGGCCAGAGAGGAACTGGCCCCCAAATGAGCCTGGTTTCTCCCAAGGCTTTTTTTTTCCTCTCCATGCTGTCATGGATGGGGTTTTGATTCCTTGCCGCTGTCATCTATAACCAACACTTAACCCTCTGGTGTTGACAAACATGTATATGCGTTTTGGGACATCTTCTCCAGATAACGCAGAAAAGAACTTTCAGTTTTGATTGTACAGATAAGAGCAATACATCAATCTAATCTGTAATGGGTCTTTTATTGTATACATTCAAAGTAGCAAAACATTCTGCTTTTGATAAATAAAGAACATGATTGTGTGTTTTCAACAGTCTCTGCTTCAGTTTGAAACGAGTCAATAAAAAACCAAAAAAACTTGACTGAAATACATAAGAGATATATCTATAGAAAGCTTCATATGTCTGTTGTTAAATGAAGTCATTTCAAAAACAAATATTTAGTGATAAAGTTATTAGTATAAAACCCACACCATGTCCAGTTTCTTTGTCTGATCTAATTATTTTTAATGCAACCATGCCAACAAGCCATTATTGCTTTTGTTATTACATTCCACGCGAGACGAGTGCAAGAGGATACGCCCACATCAGTTCACATGCTCAAAAGCTGGAGGATTCATCTAGTTCATCTTGGCTACTGTTCGTTTCTAGGAGAAGAATAACTCAGGATGTACCAGTAAAGACACGCTGTGAAATAACTGAAAAAGGGCAGTTGAACATGCTCACAGATGTTTTTTGTTTTGTTTTTTAGTGATTTGATACCTGCTCCATCAGTAAAATCCTGAGCCTTTTACTTCAAACTATTTACTTCTGAGTGCTGTACCAACATTAAATATTCAACTACGCTGATATTCTATGATAAAATAAGCTTGACTACTGATCATGGTTATTTTGTTTGTTGAATCCATTGAAATAAACAGCAAACACAAAAATAAATTGATTAGAGAGACTGCATTTAATAACAAATTGTTCAATCTCGTCATTATAACATCCCTTTGATACAATCAGTATTGCTAAAAGCGCTAAATAAAATTGATTGATAGATAAATATCAGGTATGGTTTACATGTTTCACTTGTTGAACAGTCCTCAGGAAGGACTCAAAGTCTGTTCACATCTCTGTGGTGAATAATAATTGTGTCTTGGACCTTCACTATGTATGTTTTAAATCATTTGAAAAAGCCTGTTTTCAATATCCTCACATTTCTTTCCTCCCTCTAAGTCACAGTTACACTGATGTATTAGGACATATCAGTATATTGTTTTCTGTGAGTAAGTAAGCAAAATGATGTATATATATATATATATATATATATATATATATATATATATATATATATATATATATATATATATATATATATATATATATATATATATATATATATATGAAATACGCACAAATGTCAGGGTATGTCAAAACATCTCAAGGCCCCCAAAATTACCTCAGACCCTTGAGAGTTAATTTCTAGCTATTATATTAAATTTGATTACACAGACCATCCCTGCATTTAATAAAAATTAAGTGTTTAATCTCATTATACATTACTCTCACTCTATTGTCCTATTTGATACTGTTCAGTGCTTTGACACAAAAGTGACTGACTGATTGATTGTAGTGGTTAAACATAAGATCTAATTAACTAATTAAAGTAAAAAAAAAAAGTTGGGCTAAGAGGCTAAATTCTTTATTGACAACTTTCATCAACACTGAGAAAAGAACACAAAAAAGAACTAAAAATAGTCGAAAATGAAAAGGTTCCCATGGTTTGAAAGTCTCTTATGTCACCAGACCATTGCCTAATCTCAGTATTTTAGACTGTGATGGAAATGCAGACAGCAAATTGTTCCAGGTCATTTGGCGGAAAAATGGGTGAAAAAATTAAGTCATTTGTCCTATAAAGCTTTCTTTCAAATGTAACCTCTAGTAGTTCAATCCAAATGTGTTGTTTAGTGTAAAGCATGTTGAAGATTAGCTGATAGGCTGTTGATTCATTAAATTATAAGCTGCTTCACTGAAATATATGCATGACAAATCACATTTGATTAAATGTGCAGCCCTTTATTCACCATTTCCTGATTATTTTTTAGTTAAGGAAATCAATGTTTACTTGAAATGATTGTTTCTCAAAGTGAAACAGATTTGCCTGATTTTCATGCTGAGCAAATAGACTAGAACGATACCTATAGTTGTAATAACTGTTGCTGCAAAGATGACCGCATTGGGCCAGTTCCAGTTGTTGAAGGTTTTGTCTCCTGTAATGGTGATGCCTTGTCCTGCAGCATCAGACACCACCTATTAAAAAAAAAAGGAAAAAAGGAAATGAAAAATTGTTAAAAAAAAATTACACATTCAAATTAAATATAGAAATCAAGAGTTTTCTTCAGAAGCATTCTGGATTTGTTGTGTGTCTGAAACCAGAACATATATCCTCTCATGCTACTAACGTCATCAAATGCTCACTGAGGATCCTTAGCCTGCCATAGTCAGTAATCTCATCATAATAATTTCTGGGACACAAGTGGGCCAGCCCTCACTTAAAAGGAATTCTGCCATAGATATTAGCTTAGATCATGTAAAGCTATCTTAGAAATATAGTGAAAAAAACTCAATTTGTCCCTAAACACTTATAAAGGATATTAAACAAACTCAAATAACTAAAAGGTGTTCATGAAGCCTGAGGAACTATAACTGATGATGGTAAAGGCGGTTACAATTTCTGACAAGTTTACTAAACAACATTTGAATTACAGCTCTTATTATTTGACATAAT